>NC_031967.2:63092920-63290420 GCF_001858045.2 Oreochromis niloticus
TATCTCAATGTCCACTCCCTGGATGTTCACCGGTGTCAGTGTGGTGGGTCTGCGTCTCCGGAAGTCCACCACCAACTCCTTGGTTTTCCCGGCATTGATCAGCAGGTGGTTCTGCTGGCACCAGCCCACAAAGTCCAGAGTCCACTGTCTGTACTCTGAGTCGTCCTCACCTGTGATGAGGCCGACTATGGCAGAGTCGTCAGAGAACTTCTGTAGGTGGCAGTGTGGGGAGTTGATGGAGAAGTCTGCAGAGTAGAGGGTGAAGAGGAACGGTGCCAGCACAGTTCCCTGTGGGGCCCCCTGTACTGCAGACCAGCGTATCAGAGACACAGCCCTGTGACCTCACATACTGTGGACGTTCTGTGAGGTAGTCCAGTATCCACCATGACATGTGGTGGTCCACTCCTGATAGCTCCAGCTTGTCCCTCAGAAGTCATGGCTGGATGGTGTTGAAAGCACTGGAGAAGTAAAAGAACATGATCCTCACAGTGCTTCCAGGTTTCTCCAGGTTAGTCAGAGCTCGGTGCAGGAGGTAGATGATGGCGTCCTCCACCCCGATGCCAGGCTGGTAAGCAAACTGCAGCGGATCCAATGAAGACCTCACCAGGGGGCGCAGATGGTTTAGAACCAACCTCTCGAGGGCCTTCATCAGATGTGATGTCAGAGTTAAATTCTGAACAGCATAAGAACCCGAAAAGGCAAACAGGAACATTGCTTTGAACTTGCATGCCTGGAAGTAGTCACTGTACTTCAGCCGGAGCATGGAAATGCAGCGATATAGGAGTTCCGAAGTTAGTGGCAAACGGTATGGGGTTGTGAGTAATGATATCTGGCTTGATTAAATGGTTGAGTAAGGTGAACCTGAGAATTTTTGCGAAGAAATTGACGCCTTGGTATGTCTTTATTGTGGAATTTTAATGCCCAGAAATTGGAAAGAATCCAAAAGATACAAAACTAGACATGGTTGCAATGTCGAATAATGGAATAATCGAATAATGGAATAATGGAAAGGGAAGATAAACAAAATCAGGCAGGTGCATAAATTTGGGGACGACAAAAAAAGAAATGAAATCAATATTTAGTAGATCTGCCTTTTGCAGAAATTACAGCCTCTAAACGCTTCCTGTAGGTTCCAATGAGAAGCTGGATTGTGGTTGAAGGTATTTTGGACCATTCCTCTTTACAAAATATCTCTAGTTCATTCAGGTTTGATGGCTTCCGAGCATGGACAGCTCTCTTTAACTCACACCACAGATTTTCAATAATATTCAGGTGTGGGGACTGAGATGGCCATTCCAGAACATTGTACTTGTTCCTCTGCATGAATGCTGTTGGGTCTAAACTCAGACCCCGCTGTATCCAGGACTTATTCCCATGAAAGAAAAACAAGGCAACAGTGTTCGATCGATTACTTGCGCAAGGGAGGCCTCATTGGTATCTTAGCTCATCACGAATGACCCCAAATCCGGCCTCCTCTCGCTGCCTTTTATTGAGAGACAGTTCAACACAATAGTACCTCCCCTCAGAACCCCCCTTGGTTACAAAGACAAGGCACTATATGTAAATGTATATATATATGTGTGTGTGTGTGTGTGTGTGTGTGTGTGTGTGTGTGTGTGTGTGTGTTAGACCTCCTGCTGGGCAGGAAGCTTACATCAAAAGAAGCAGATCTTCCAGATAGGATGCATCTGCAATAAAACACTATAGCCCCTCACCCAGAACTCAAGAATCTGGGGAGGGGGACTGTGGAACTGCTTTCATCCCACAGTTAAACAATGTAGAAATGGATGGTAAGCATAAAAATGACAAACATTAACAATTCACTCTGACAAATGCCTTAGTGGATTTTGAGCAGTGTTTCGGGTCGTTGTCTTGTTGAAAGTAGTGATGGTGAGATGAAGCCTCGTGATGAAGTGAAGCTTTCCATCCAACTGGTCGACTCATGGTTCGAAGCATTGTGATGATTCACTTGCTCTACTGCGCCATCAAGTGGACGATTCAAGTGAAACAGGCTCTTTGATGTGTAAACCTCTAAACTGAATAAATTGTTTTCATGGTTATTTATCCCGAATATTGTCTCAGTATGTCTGATACAAAAAAGAAAGTGGAAACTATCAGGACACAGTTTTGGTATGATTGTGTAACTGTTAGCCTCAGACAGTCAGTCGATAGTATAATTCAGATCATAGATCAGTACATTTACATATTTTTATAACTATCAAAAGAAAGCTGAGGCTAAAAACAGAAAAACGATTTTATAAAAATATTCAGCAGTAGATCAAAAATGAAAGAAAACCATTAGTCAACAAATGAACATTACCTGATGCTGCTGAATTGAAGCAAAGCAAATTACAGAGGTTTGATTACAGACACACCTTAGCGTTTAAAAATTTTGCATAATGTTAAAAAGTTTAAATTTGTTCAGTAGCCTATTGAACGGCAGAAATTAGGTTTTCTTTTCGGAAGTAAGTAAAAGGAAAAAAACAGCGGCTGGCAGCGCTGTAAACAACGGTAGTCGTATGTGTAACAAGCAAGCGAATGATGCAGAAAACAGATTTTTAGACGGGAAACTGTTCTTGAAGAATACTGTGTGTGTGTGTGTGTGTGAGAGAGAGAGAGAGAGAGAGCTGTGCATGAAGTGTGGTTTTATCCTGGTGGAAGCAAAACAGCAAAAGTCAGAGGAAATTCATGACAATGTTTATATGAAGCGTAGTTTGGATCTTCTTTTGCTGCTGGTTCGGTCAATATCGTTGGGTGAGAAATGCGACATCTCACTGATTCTGATCCAACAGCAGGTCCGCGCTTTGTGTTTGCGTCTATGAGCAGAATCTGTGTTCCTGCTCTCATTTACTGTTTTAGCTGTTTGGTGGTTGTTGAAATTTGGTGTTTCGGGCAAAATAAATTTATATTAATAATCGATTCAGGATCAATATCACGTTATCCAAGCTAGAATCGATTTTAATCGATAATCAAAACCCACCCCAATAACTGTGTAATCATGCTTATGTACATCTGGATAATGACACAAACTGTGTGGCGCTTCACTTTTTAATAAACTAAAAGGCATATATCAGGTTATAGAATCTGTAGTGTTGTTTATTTATATTATGGTACTTATCATTTGTGACATTTATTACTGTGTGCATACTTTATAGAAGAGGGAAAAAATCTCTTCCTTGCAGGCTCCATCGAAGAAGAAATGCTCAAGTAACTATGTAGCACGTACGTAGTCCAATAACACAACACAGCGTGATGGGAAATCAGCTGTGTTTTGCTGCCCATTTATTACGAATCTGGCGCGAACCAGCGAGACAGTTCCTGAATCAGTCACGTGGTACGGACTGCCCGAGAGGTCTCGAACGTCACTGCATACGTAATCAAAGCGAGCCTCGATACGCGCTTCACAAAAACTCCCCCGAGATTACCCGACACACAGGACACATCACTAGTTGAAAGATCCAGCCCCGGCGCAGCTTCAGCTTTGTCACTGATTCCTGGACATTGGTCTCCAGAATCTGCTGATACTGAGTGGAATTCATGTGTCCCTCAACTTTGACAAGATTCCCAGTCCCTGCACTGGCCACACAGCCCCACAGCATGATGGAACCACCACCATATTTTACTGTAGGTAGCAGGTGTTTTTCTTGGAATGCTGTGTTCTTTTTCCTCCATGCATAACACCCCTTGTTATGCCCAAATAACTCAATTTTAGTTTCTTCAGTCCACAGCACCTTATTCCAGAATGAAGCTGGCTTGTCCAAATGTGCTTTAGCATACCTCAAGCGGCTGTTTGTGCTGTGGGCGGAGAAAAGGCTTCCTCTGCATCACTCTCGCATACAGCATCTCCTTGTGCAAAGTGAACCGAATGGTTGAACGATGCACAGTGACTCCATCTACTGCAAGATGATGTTGTAGGTCTTTGGTGCTGGTCTGTGGGTTGACTCTGACTGTTCTCACCATTCGTCGCTTCGGTCTATCTGAGATTTTTCTTGGTCTGCCACTTCAAGCCTTAACTTGAACTGAGCCTGTGGTCTTCCATTTTCTCAGTATGTTCCTAACTGTGGAAACAGACAGCTTAAATCTCTGAGACAGCTTTCTGTATCCTTCCCCTAAACCATGATGGTGAACAATCTTTGTCTTCAGGTCATTTGAGAGTTGTTTTGAGACCCCCATGTTGCTACTCTTCAGAGAAATTAAAAGAGGAGGGAAACTTACAATTGACCCCCTTAAATACTCTTTCTCATTATTGGATTCACCTGTGTATGTAGGTCAGGGGTCACTGAGCTTACCAAGCCAATTTGAGTTCCAATAATTAGTTCTAAAGGTTTTGGAATCAATAAAATGACAACAGTGCGCAAATTTATGCACCTGCCTGATTTTGTTTAAACAATTATTGCACACTTTCTGTAAATCCAATAAACTTCATTTCACTTCTCAAATATCACTGTGTGTGTCTCCTATATGATATATTTAACTGACATTTTTTATTGTAACAACCAACGATTTATACAGGAAAATAATGACTATTAACAAGGTTGCCCAAACTTTTGCATCCCACTGTATTGGAAGAATTCAGGAGACCATGCTAAAGAGAACCACCTTCCGCTATAATAACCCACACATGTGCAATAAGACTGCTATACGTGCAATTCTTCTTCTGACGAAGTTGTGTTTTTGTATTTTCCTACTCAGTTGTATATAGTATTTGTATTTCTATTTTATTCTATTGTATATATTATTCTATTCTATTTTATTCTATTGTATATAGTATTTTATTTTATTTTATTGTATTTTATTGCATTCCAGTGTTTTCTAATTTCTGCTACATAACTTTGCACTTTTGCTGTAACAAAACAAATTTCCCACCTGTGGGACTAATAAAGGCCATCTTATCTTATCTTAACCCCTGAAGCTGAAAGAAGGGTCAGTGTCTGTGTAAGGTTGAAAGTCAGCGTAAACCAGCTGTCCAGCGTGATTGTGTCAAGGAGTGATGGTTTAGGTGCTGCAAGTGAAAGTAAGTGAGAGATAAAGGAGAGGCCTTGAGGAATTATGCGTAGTTCAAACTTTAAGTGTCCCAAAAGGGAGAGTAGCTGCTGGGTGACAATCACTAGGTGGAAACCTTCTCAGAAACCCTTGACTAAAAAGTTGTTGAAGTCTGGGTTAGGGTGATTTTTTGAAAGCTAATTTTAAAGTGGAAATATGAATGGGTGTCAAAATGGAAAAAGCTAGTCATTGCTTGGGTTGGTTGTGGGGGCATGCTGGTCGGGAATGACCACACGCAAAAGGAGTGGAGACAGCAGCACTGAGACATGAGCCATCCTGTTGAAATTATTGCAGATGGTGAAGCCTTCTAGGTGCATTATGGTTCTGCCGTTCCTATCTGGACCTTGAAGCAAAGGCATGCTAGGAGTGGACACTGTGTGTTTGGAAATTTCTGGTGTAGAGGTCAAGCAGTTAAGAGGTGAGGCCAGAATACGCATGATGATGGGACTGTCGTGGCTGTCAATCAACCTGGGAGATGCGGGCTGGTTGAGTGGTGGAAGAATGAGCTCTGCTTGATCTATATATTGACCAGCAATGATTTGTTGGTGAAGATGAACAGACACTGGGGAAGGTTTTGGAGCTGGTGGGTTGGGAAGAGGAATTGCAGAAGCCGGAGTAAACTTACCAATATTAGTTTGAGAAGAGGGGGCCTGAGTTAAAAAAAAACAAAAACAAAGATCTGACAGGGGGAGGGAGAAAAAGTGGGTTAGGAGGAGGTACTGTGAAACTGGCAACCTGATGCCTGGACGGTTTGTTAATAAGTTTAGCAAGGAAAGAATGAGTGGCAGAGAAATTGTCAACCCGGTACCAGGAAAGCTTGCTGCCGAGTTTCATGAAGAGATGATAGATGGCTGAGGGACTGGCAACCCAGTGCTGTGAAGATTTGCTGAGGCGAGCTGCAAAGGAGACATGGAAGTCTGTTGAACTCGCAACCCAGTGCCATGCGGAGTAGGAGGAGAAGGGAGCTGAAATTTCGCCGTTTTGAAACACACAATGTGGTTGCTGGCTGGTGGACGAGACTCCAAGGTGAGGGGAAGCTTCACTGTTAGAGATGTTGGCTTTGTTTATCCCCAGAAGAGGATTATCTTTGTTTGCAGTCTGAATGAGGGAGTCTTGAGAAGTTAAAAAGAATTGGAATAGCTTTGTTTGTTTGCTTGTTGTCAGACCAGTGAAAGTGAATCCCTCTCTCTTCTAAAACTAATGAGAGACAGGCTACGGTCCTGTCTAAAATTCTTAATTGGAAGTTGTTTCCGGGAGACCTTACTGGAGCGTGGGAACGGCGGCTGTCCTTGGAGTTAGGCACTGTGATGGATTGGATTTCTGGGAAGTTCTGCTGGGCTGGAGATGCATCTGAGAGCGATCAGAAGTGGATCTGTGCCAAAAACTTTTGCTGGTGATTGATCTTCCTCTAATCGAAGTTCAGAGGTTATAATTTTGCAGGGATGGTGAGAAACCACAGTTGTTGTATTGCTGTGAGGAGTGCAGAGAGGAATTCTGTGGAATGGATATGGTAGACCGGATAGCCGAGCGGTGAGAATGGCTGCTGGAAGGTTCCCCATGTGGGCCGGGGACGATCGGTCTCTCTGTGGCTCCATTATGATGTTTAGGGTTTGGGATATCTGGACTGCCTGAAAGATGTCTGATGAAGAAGGACTGAGATCAAGCACCTTGAGGTGACTATTGTTTTGATTTGGTGCTATATAAATAGAACTGAATTGAACTGAATCTTGATCTGATGAGCTGAGAGACAAGAAATCCATAATGACCAACTATGCAGGTGAATAGGATTCAGTGCTCTTAGAGTTGTTTGACGTCGTAGTGTTCGCATGAAAATGAGAACAGCAGGTATTAGTGAAGGGGGCATATACAGAGTGAGGGTCGTAAGGAGCGTGAATGTGGTGTGGTCCCACTCCTGAAATTCAGATAAATATCTCCACTTAATCTAATTATCTTTCCAACACCATGTTTAAATTTTAAATCTCACATTTGTAAAGCTGATAGTATGGTAGTTTGTGTGACTTATTTGCATGTTGATCAGAAAGCTGATAGCCCTGTGGTAAGAATTAAGACTGAAAATACAACCAAGCAGAGAATGCTTAATAATAACCAAGAATGTGAAGCCCATGAAAGAAACATTCATTCTTTATAACAGTTTAATTTTACTTAAGATATTATCAGTATAAAAATAATCACTGTTGTGTGTGTCTTTATTGCGCAGACAGTGATCCAGCTGTAGTCTACTCAGCAATGAGAACAGGGGACGTCAGTTATGGAGAAATCGTCATCAAAGAGAGGAAAAACGAATCAAAGATGAGGTACAGCTGCTCTTCTCTGTCTCCTTAACTGTTCACATCTACAGCCAAACAAACTGAGGCTTTTCTTTAAGCTAAACGCTGACAAGCTGATCTTTAGTCGGTGCATTGTTCGCTTTTACTAACATGGTAACATGTGATAGTTAACACCAAACTGTTTTGCATGCATTTATAGTTGCTTTTAGAAATTCGACAGATATGTGGAAATTGTTTATGAATTTATTGAAAGAATTCAGACAACTGACTGGAAAGCAGTTTTATTGTGAGGTGAGGCCCATTCTTCATTTATTGATTTATTATTCTATAATAGAGCAAGCAGACACAAAAAATGTTGAGTTGATTTCAAGTGCATTAAACATGAAACGCAGCTCAGATCAGTTGTTTTTTCTTTTTCTTTTTTTTATTTGCTACACAGACAGATTGTTTTCTAGATTACTGATTAATTAGTTGCTGGTAGGAGACAGACTGAACAGACCAAATGTTCTTTAAGACAATGAATCATTTTCCCCTCTTTACTTCTGTAAACATGAAAACCACAGCTGCAGCTACTTCCTGTTGTTGTTTCTAATCCTGTTGTTTATTCTACTTACCTGTAGTTTAAAGTTGGTGAGACGTCTTATTGCAGTGTGTCTTAGTTATTGCTATTGGTTATGGTTATTAATAGTGCTCATGTTGTGAGTACTTTTTGTTTTTCTGCTCTGTGGTGAAGTGTATCAGTCTGCACTTAAAAGAGATTGCAGCTTTATGGCCGTCCACCTTCCTTTTCACAGAAACAGCTCGCAGTGCTATGTGGTCACTGTATTTCATTTTTTTTAAGTGTGTGAGAAACAAAACAGTCACTGTCCAGTTTAGTATAGATTAGTATTAAAAGTGTGTTTGAATCTGAGTGTCCTTTAAGTGCTTTGGTCATTAAAACCAAACAAGATTTACTATATTAATAAACTTCAATACATATAAATAAATTGTACTAGAAACCCCAAAACCCTGAAATCACAACAACATCCATCCATACAGCTAGACACGTGTTTTCTAATAGTTTTCCATTTTTAAGGCCATGGAGTTACTGTAGTCTATCCCAGCAGGCACAGGGTAAAAGGTGGGGTATCCCCCTGACAGGTTACCAGTCTATCATAGCTCAGGTTTTAGACTGGTCTAAATTCTGTTTCACACAGAAGTTCCATACTCACATATGATGACCAAAACGTCCCATTTGTCGGTCTTTTTTCAGACAGATGATGAACTGATAATTTGAAACAAAGCCCTGTATGTAATAAATGGGGATTTTTTTGTAAATTGTGCTAATCAATGTAAAGCCCCTCTGAGTAGTCCAAAAATACAAATATGGAGCTGGATCCAATAGATACCAGTTATTGTTTTACTGCAAAATGTTATTGTATCTGAGAAACTAGAAAATGTAGTATATGATCTGAGACTCAGACTTTGCTCTGATGAAGATTTATTGGCAGAAGGTTTGAGGTTTCTGCTCAGCTGTGGGTCTTTCTGTGGAATTTTTATGTCCTTCCACAGCCATGTTGGGTGTACTTGCAGTTCTAAAGTGTTCATAGGTGTGTCTCACCTTATGGGGCCTGTGAAGGATAACCTATTTTACCCTGGGTAACCTGGGTTTACCCTGTTTCTAACCTTGGGCTCCCAGAAAAACTAGGATCCCTTACTGTTACTGTTAATTGCACATAAAACAGGTCAAAGACTGAATGACAAATTTTAAAAGGCTTGAAACTACAGAAAAGACATTCCATCTGATGATCTTATGCTGGGTAAGATCTAGAAATAATGTCTGAAGCTTCACTGCTCACTGTTTGAGCACAAGGAGAAGGAGACGTTTGAAACAGTAGGTACTGTCCATAGATGCTATAGTCCTTCCTGAAAATGTTAGAGCATATAAAATGACTGTTTTAAAAAGTAAGGATGAAAGGCTGGGATGTGTGATGGACAAGGTGAACCAAGAAGCAAATACCTACCCAACACTAGTTAGTCAATGAAAAATGTGTGTGTGCCTACAACCTGACCTCCTAAGAAGAAGTAGATTTAGATTTTATCCCATTAACTTTAATTAAGCTGTAAAAACTGCATTAATGCTGACAAAATTATGTGAATTAAAGGCTATCAAATTTTGTGGAAATATGCAGACAGTTTACCTTGTTTCAGGTTTTGTCATTCTTCTCCAGGACATTTTAACATAAAGATAAAATGTGAGCAGTACGGATGCTCTGTGATTTGTATCTAAACTGGTTCCCAGTAAAGTCTGAACTGGGACTGTGTGTGATGCAGAGAGGTGGAGATTGGAGGTCTTGATTGAACTAAAAAGCTTGTAATCATGTTTCCTGTTGTTTGAACTGTGTGTGTTTGTGTTCAGACTTTAAACCAGAGCCAGACGTCATCTACTCTTCACTGAAGTAGTCCACCAGTCCAACCACTGACGTCCAGCTGCTGGTCTCTAACTGGTCCCTCCAGCACCTCAGACCAGAGGACATCCACATGTTACAGATTTTAATACTTTTGTTTTTCTTACAGAAATACATTGATGAACAAAAAATGTGTTTTTAAAGAAATTTCTGTGTATTATATATGAGTACATATACACATACCTCTATATATCAGAACGGTAATAAAATTGGCCCGTTGCTTCATGTAGTTTCTCTGCTATGGAGGACCAGAAGAGCCACGCGCATCGAAATAAAAATTTCTGTGCTTTAATAATGAATTGTAGAATAAATTCTGCAATTGTAAATTCATTTTTGAATTCCAATTTAATAAACTGCATTTCAAAATCCTTTTTCCAATTGCATTTCAAAATCCTTTTTCCAATTGCACTTTAATAAACTGCATTTTAAAATCCTTTTTTCAGTTGCACTTTAATAAACTGCAGTTCAAAATCCTTTTTCCACTTGCAATTTAATAAATTGCAGTTCAAAATCCTTTTTCCACTTGCAATTTAATAAACTGCAGTTCAAAATCCTTTTTCCACCTGCAATTTAATAAACTGCAGTTCAAAATCCCTTTTCCACTTGCAATTTAATAAACTGCAGTTCAAAATCCTTTTTCCACTTGCAATTTAATAAACTGCAGTTCATAATCCTTTTTCCACTTGCAATTTAATAAACTGCAGTTCAAAATCCTTTTTTCCACTTGCAATTTAATAAACTGCAGTTCAAAATCCCTTTTCCACCTGCAATTTAATAAACTGCAGTTCAAAATCCATTTCCCTTTCCTGTTCGCTCCTGGATTAGCTCCTGGATTAGCTGCTGGATTAGCTCTTCGATTAACAACTTGCTGGAGGCTATTCAAATTAGCCACACCGTGGGATGTAAGGAGCTCTCTGATTGGTTGGTCAGACACAGGCTGTCTGCCAGCCTGGATTTTTCTAGCTCATAGCTTCTCCCTGCTACGAAGCGTGTGTGCTTGTACAAAGGCCGTTCAGCGTCGGGATTTACACTCGGCTCGACACGGATATGTGAAGAATGAAGGGAGCCTGCAGCGAAACGGAGAGCCAACCTCTGACTGAGTGCCCGTTTACTCAGTCTGACCACCTGTTGAAGGTAAGGTGCTAACGTGGCTAACGCTAGCATCACCGCACGTAGCCCCGTTATTTTAAGATCATCTTAGCTAATGAAAGTTTTACGTCGCAGCTGTACGAGCTCGCTACGTGTTTTGTAAGCTGCTGTGCTCTTCACAAATAAAGCTGGAAGCAGCTCAGACTGTTAGAACCAGCACTGAGGCCTGTTACATTTATACAGTGTTAGAGCAATGGCTGTAACCTACAGCCTTTAAACTAGCGATTACAATGCTGACAGTAAACTCGTCAGTCCAGATGTTACCACATTACTCTATGGTACTTAGAGTTAAAACAAACGAGACAGGCTGATTAAAATAACAGCTGTCAGTTCTCTCATTCCTTATATCAAGACTGGAGATGACACTACTGTGATCAGTTCATTTAATATGTGAGTGCACAGATTCATTCTCAACTGGACATAAATGATGATCAAAGGTTGTGTATATATGATGAATTCATCAAATCCCAGCCTCTAACACAGTGCGCTGAATCTCAGCTTTGAATGTCCAGTATATTCTAATCAGTGCAATGTAAGCATTCACTGAACCTACAGTATCTACACCTGTGTGGCAAATGTGTGGTAAAGATACAGATAATGAAATTGAATTATTAATACAATATACATCATGAAAAATGAAAGCTGAAATTGATTCAGTTTAGTACTTTTCTCTGTATGCTCTGTGATTATAAAGGCCTTAAATTCTGTGATATATACTGTAAATGATTTTCACAGAGGTCTTAAAGTACTTAAATCACTGCTGATAGTCTGGTTGTTTATATTTTCACATGTTTTTGTGTCTGTAAGGCTGTTTGATGACGATTTGGACTCCTCTGGGAGATGAGGACACACCCACATCTGTTCCATACTGCAGCCATTGATGGTGTTACAGCTCTGAGTCAGCTTTGGGCCATCAGACGCACACACTGGAAAACCAGCACCTGGACTTCATGCAGGAGAGACGGCCTCAGTGATGATGGACTCTGCATCCTCTACTTTACCTCTAATCTCTTTCTTCTTTAACACACAATTAAAATCACTCCAAAAGAGTGTAAACTTACTGAGGAAGTCTCTAACTTGTACACATTTGTACTTTTACTTGTTTTATGAGTTATTTTTAAGAAGAGTAAAGTTATTCACATAAAGTTGTTATTCTTCTGTATTTATTCTTTTGTATCATGTACTACAGTCATACTGAACTTTACAGACCTGGTGAATTGGAGAAAACAAAGATCACACACACACACACACACATTTTTTATATATATATCTATCTATAGATAGATAGATAGATAGATAGATAGATAGATAGATAGATATCTATCTATCTATCTATCTATCTCATTCAGCTTCAGCAGTATTTCTATTCATCTTATGAATTCCAGTCTAATGTCAATTCACTGAGTTCAGTTTTGGTCTTAAACTCCAGAGAATACCACCTGGTTCAACAATCTTTTTATCTGATTATTGGCAAAATGTTTTCTTCTGAAAGAAGAAAACATTTTGGGTTCAATTTCAGCCTCAGGCAAAATTGAGCCCAAAGAAACAAAGTTTAGTTCCTCTTGATTTTCCATGGAAAATTGTTTTATCACTCATCCAGATGACTTCTCCAGTGTCACGGATGAGTGATGAATGTATCTCCCACTGGAAACCATTGTGTCCAGTTAAAGTCAGTCGACTTTTTTTTAAGGAGAGTTGTTAGATGCTGTGCTCATGAGGACAATGGGTTTTAACTTGCAGCACAACACAAAGCTGCCATATTGGATCAATGAAGAAAACACTTAATTGAGCAGAATTAAGTCAAAATGTAATATCCTCATATGATGACACATCACACATGACCCAGCATTGTTCTAAGAATGCAAACTTCCTTATTGGACGTTTCCACAGCTGCCAGAAAGGGACAGATTTCTGGCTGGTCTTAATGAGTGGTCGTTGCTCTCTCGTTTTCTCTGGAATTGCTGCACAGAGGATGTAACACCCATGATAAGCGCTGAGGTTTGTGTCCTTGTCAGAAATCAGCAATACTCAGCTTCCAGGTAAGGAAAAGTGGAACCAGAAGATATTCAAATGCATCTCTCCGCAGCTGCTGATGAATTCTACGAAAAACAAAGTTAGTTAAAAACATTTGCAGGTGAATCACCACTGATTCATCAGTGACATCCATTTACTCAAAAATTACTGACAAGTGGATAACTAGGATATATATATATATATATATATGTATATGTACACACACACACACATACACATAATTTCAAAAATGTCCTGTACAAAATGGAACTGTATATGACAAATGTGGTGTGGTGCTTGTGGAATTTTCAACAAGGACCCTACAAAACTTTACAGTACTCATGCTGCCAAACATTTGACAGCTAGGTGTGCAGTAGGGCTGGGTATCGTCACTGATTTCTAGAATCGATTCATTTCCGATTCACAAGGTCCCAATTCAATTCGATTTGAATCTGGGAAATTTTGACAGTCAGAAATATTATAATTCAGATCAGTACATTGACATATTTTTGTATCTATAAAAAGGAAGCTGACACACGCAAGACTATCAAAGGTGTGAGCGTCACAGCAGATTCCTTTGTGTCAAAGTAGCTGAAGATAAAACAGAAAAACATGAAGGTGGATTTCCTGGCCTGAGATTTTATAAAAATATGCATCTGCAGTACATCAAAAACGAAAGAAAACCATTAATCAAAATATGAACGTTACCTCTGACGTTACAGCGGTTTTATTAGAGACACGGCTAAGCGTTTTGCATTTCGCATAATTTTAAAAAGTTTAAATTTGTTCAGTATTGAACGGCAGAAATTAGGTTTTCTTTTCAGAAGTATGTAAAACGAAAAAAAAAAAAAAAAAAAAACAGCGGCCGACAGCGCTGTAAACAACAGTAGAGTTGCGCATAACAAGCAAGCAAATAATGCAGAAAACAGTACAGAGAGAGAGAGAGAGCTGTGCATGAAGTGTGATTTTATCGTGGGTGAAGCAAAACAGTAAAAGTCAGAGGAAATTCATGACGATGTTTACGTGAAGCGTAGTTTGGATCTTCTTTTGCTGCTGGTTCGGTCAATATTGTTTGGAGAGAGATAAAACTAACAGCTTTAGAATCAGCGCAAAAATGACGTGAACACAAAGTGCTACCCACCGAAATATCAGAATCAGCGAGCTGTCGGCTTTCGGCACCGACCGTGTCCGTGCAGTTGTTGTGCCAGAAAGTGATTGCCGTCGCGCGCAGACGCTTAAAGCTGCAGCGCCCGTCGGGTGAGAAAGGCGACATCTCACTTTTTCTGATCCGCGGGTCGCGCTGTGTGTTTACGTCCTTGTGCAGAATCCGTGTACCTGCTCTCATTTACTGTCTTAGCTTTTTGGTGGTTGTTGAAATTTTGTGAGGTTTCACCTGAGATTCTGGCGTTTCGGGCAAAATAAATTTATATTAAAAAATCGATTCAGGATTTTAATGAATCGATTTCACGTTATCCAAGCCAGAATCGATTTTAATCGATGAATCGATTATTAAAACCCACCCCTAGTGTGCAGTTCCTGCTTTAAATGCATTCAAAATCTAAGTGATAAGAGGCCAGAAATGTTTGAACTCGCTTATGAACCTACATCACCGAGGCCGTCTCTCCTGCATGAAGTACAGGCACTGGTTTTCCAGTGTGTGCGTCTGATGGCCCAAAGCTGACTCAGAGCTGTAACACCATCAATGGCTGCAGTATGGAACAGATGTGGGTGTGTCCTCATCTCCCAGAGGAGTCCAAATCGTCATCAAACAGCCTTACAGACACAAAAACATGTGAAAATATAAACAACCAGACTATCAGCAGTGATTTAAGTACTTTAAGACCTCTGTGAAAATCATTTACAGTATATATCACAGAATTTAAGGCCTTTATAATCACAGAGCATACAGAGAAAAGTACTAAACTGAATCAATTTCAGCTTTCATTTTTCATGATGTATATTGTATTAATAATTCAATTTCATTATCTGTATCTTTACCACACATTTGCCACACAGGTGTAGATACTGTAGGTTCAGTGAATGCTTACATTGCACTGATTAGAATATACTGGACATTCAAAGCTGAGATTCAGCGCACTGTGTTAGAGGCTGGGATTTGATGAATTCATCATATATACACAACCTTTGATCATCATTTATGTCCAGTTGAGAATGAATCTGTGCACTCACATATTAAATGAACTGATCACAGTAGTGTCATCTCCAGTCTTGATATAAGGAATGAGAGAACTGACAGCTGTTATTTTAATCAGCCTGTCTCGTTTGTTTTAACTCTAAGTACCATAGAGTAATGTGGTAACATCTGGACTGACGAGTTTACTGTCAGCATTGTAATCGCTAGTTTAAAGGCTGTAGGTTACAGCCATTGCTCTAACACTGTATAAATGTAACAGGCCTCAGTGCTGGTTCTAACAGTCTGAGCTGCTTCCAGCTTTATTTGTGAAGAGCACAGCAGCTTACAAAACACGTAGCGAGCTCGTACAGCTGCGACGTAAAACTTTCATTAGCTAAGATGATCTTAAAATAACGGGGCTACGTGCGGTGATGCTAGCGTTAGCCACGTTAGCACCTTACCTTCAACAGGTGGTCAGACTGAGTAAACGGGCACTCAGTCAGAGGTTGGCTCTCCGTTTCGCTGCAGGCTCCCTTCATTCTTCACATATCCGTGTCGAGCCGAGTGTAAATCCCGACGCTGAACGGCCTTTGTACAAGCACACACGCTTCGTAGCAGGGAGAAGCTATGAGCTAGAAAAATCCAGGCTGGCAGACAGCCTGTGTCTGACCAACCAATCAGAGAGCTCCTTACATCCCACGGTGTGGCTAATTTGAATAGCCTCCAGCAAGTTGTTAATCGAAGAGCTAATCCAGCAGCTAATCCAGGAGCTAATCCAGGAGCGAACAGGAAAGGGAAATGGATTTTGAACTGCAGTTTATTAAATTGCAGGTGGAAAAGGGATTTTGAACTGCAGTTTATTAAATTGCAAGTGGAAAAAAGGATTTTGAACTGCAGTTTATTAAATTGCAAGTGGAAAAAGGATTATGAACTGCAGTTTATTAAATTGCAAGTGGAAAAAGGATTTTGAACTGCAGTTTATTAAATTGCAAGTGGAAAAGGGATTTTGAACTGCAGTTTATTAAATTGCAGGTGGAAAAAGGATTTTGAACTGCAGTTTATTAAATTGCAAGTGGAAAAAGGATTTTGAACTGCAATTTATTAAATTGCAAGTGGAAAAAGGATTTTGAACTGCAGTTTATTAAAGTGCAACTGAAAAAAGGATTTTAAAATGCAGTTTATTAAAGTGCAATTGGAAAAAGGATTTTGAAATGCAATTGGAAAAAGGATTTTGAAATGCAGTTTATTAAATTGGAATTCAAAAATGAATTTACAATTGCAGAATTTATTCTACAATTCATTATTAAAGAACAGAAATTTTTATTTCGATGCGCGTGGCTCTTCTGGTCCTCCATACTCTGCAGGATTAATAAACTTGTTCTCACGTGTTTTTCTCATGGGGATTTCATGTGGGTTTCAAAAATGTGTCAAATGGAAAATGTGAATTGTTCCAGTTCGGCTGTGGCTAACCAATATATGCTTCAGTTAGGTGCAGCAAACAGTCATCATGAAACAGCAAGACATCATGTAGCGTGAGTGTTGGCAATATGACGCAACAGAGCCACTTCGATCAACAATTGTCATTTTAGGCCCATTAAAGACACGTGACTGGACAGACACTGCGTGTTATAACTTTGGGGCCACATGGGGTCTGCCCTTGCAACTTCTGATTGGTTGAAGTTATGTGAACACGGCATCGCTACCATAATTCTATTTGCTCAAACTATTAAAAACAAGCTGTCAATCATCCACATTAGCTAAGAGAAGCCAAAGCTACAACGCCTCAGAGTTTCAAGTGCCAGAGGCAATTTAAACTCTTCTTGTGTATGACAGAAAGACCCGGCTGCTTCTGAATGTGTGGTTAAATCTTCAAAAATATTAAAAAAACAAGGAGTTATCGGCATTTTAATGAAATTAAATCATTTCTCCTGTTTAATATCTAAAAAACATCTGAACATTTATTTAGTAAAAGTGCTGTAATTTTTCACTGCTTCACGTTGGAAGCATACATCTTTGCACAGATGATGTTTATATATTGATTGCTGATTTTCTAGATTAAAATGTGAACTAAAGCAGATTTCTAAAGGGGTTATATGGGTTAAAAATAAATTAGGCAAGGAAAAAAATTACTTACTTTTTCTGTGTTCCAGCCTCAGTAACTTTGACACAGTAACATATGCTGTAATATTTACTCGTCATTTACAAAATCTCAAAAGAGTTCACTTTATTATGATACCAAGATTGTTTAAACAGAGTTTGTAATTGCAGAGGTCAGAGGCCTGGGAACTTGCACAGCTGTTCCTAGGACTGGGCTCTTCTGGACAGAGATCTCTTCTTTGTTTGTTTGTTTGGTTTTTTGTTTGGTTGTTTTTTGCCTGTCCTGTTTGTTCTTTAGCCATCTGAATTATTCTCTGAAGGCCAAGAAAGGTGCCCAATGTATTTACTTTACCAGGTGGATCATCGCAGCTTTGCTGAAAGAAAGGGAGGGAAAGAAAAAAAAGAGGAGAAGAGGGACAGTAAGAGAAGACACTTTAAACAAAAACAAAAACAAAAAAATCAACTGGACCACCTGGTGAGAGAAAAAAGAAAAAAAAAGAGAAAACGGGCAAAACGAGAGAAACACAGTAAACACAACACCACTGCTGTGTTCCTTCTTCCTGATATTGCTGTCATTCGGTATCTCTAGGGCCGACACCATGCCCGTCTTCCTATTCTTGGCTACCGTTACTATGTCCGGTTGGTTAGCCATCATCATTTTGTCTGTCCGAATATGGAAGTCTCGCAGGATCTTAGCTCCATCAGAAAGAAAGACCATTGACCATCTTGACCATCCTAGGGGGTGTTTCTCATATCGACCTTGGGACTTCCAGGTCATTCTTGTCTCAGATGTTTCTGTATACTACGATGGCCTCTTGGTACCCAATCTCTTGTACCAGGTGGTGATCCCCCCTTCTAATTTCTTTGTCCAAATGTTTAAACACAGAGCTACTAGTTGTTTCTCCATCAATCTGGATGCAGGGTATCAAAAATTGGGGTTACTTGCGTAGTAGCATTACAACAGCGCCCTATTTTCATCTTTTGCCCACCGATGCCATCTTGTTCCAAGACAAGACAGAGCCATTGCATAGCATGTTACTAAAAACATTTTATAGGTACAGAGATACAAAGGTGTACACTTTCACCATAAAGACACTAAGAGGGCTGTGATTCTCATCATATATACCCAATAGAAAACGTAATTTAAAATGTATTAACAATAGAAAAATAGAACAAATGAGAGGAAAATGTCTAAGGTCTGGGAGGTCAGTTCCTTCATCATAATTATGCAAATTCTCATGACCATTGATCAACAACCACTGGTCAATGGCCATGAGTACCATTCACAAAGAGTTGGGGAATGGCTGCAATCACAGCATTCTAGGTTGGTGAAAGATGTACCCTTAGCCCCCCTCCTTGATTCAGAGATGGTGTAATGGTGTAAGTAAGAAAAATTAAATAAAATGTATTGTCTAGTTCAGGTGAGCTCTCACATTCTCAAAGATGAGATTGTATAACACTGATACAAGAGGGCAGCAGAGCTAGCAGAACAAACCTGAGCTAAAGAAAAACTGACTGAGGCCATTTGAGTAGGGATGGATGCTTGAAAAATAATTTCATGTTTCTATGGTGAATGTAATTAAATCATGTAGTATCTGTATGAAATTCAGCAACTTAATTTTTTCTTGTTAAGATGATGTGATACAATCTACTAAGAGTGGTTAGTTGCCGGGACTCACAAAATTCCCAAGATCACATGAAATTTCAAACTGCAGGAAAATCACTGGGGTTATAAAAGGCAGACCATACACACACCATGTATATGCTATTGCTATTTCTTGTGGTTTAACCTGTTAAAGACGAAAATGTAAGGAGAAGTCTGCATTAAGCCTTATAGTCATAGCTTTCCTACTTTTGTCAAGGCTTGTGTGACAGCTCGGTGGCGTGGTGGTTAGAGCTGTTACGTTATAGCAAGAAGATTCTGGGTTCAAATTCACACTCCAGCTAGTTGGCAGTGGAATCTCTCTGTACATTCAACCAATGTACACTATTGAATTAAATAAATCCAGCACACTCCTTTTTTCAGTGCAGCTACAGTTAATTTTTCAACACTGCTCTCAATTTGCACCATTTTATGCACATTTTATAATAGTTATGTATGACCTCAGACAATTAGACTAGGCTGTGTGAAGCCCTTCCTCACTGCCACTCAGCACCATAGGGTGTACAGGGTGGAGGTAGAGAAGTTGCCTTGCTGGTCAGGACTCTGCAGTGGGCTACGTTTAGTCATTGTGCAAATGTACTGTTTATAAGATTGGTGAAAACAGCAGTCAGCTGAGACTGAACTTGGATGAGGAAATGTTTCTCCCACTCAAAACGCTACGTCGAGATGAACAGAATCATTTTTTACAAACTTTAATATATAATTAGGAGCTTTTTAAAAGTTAAACATGTGAAGAGCTAATGAATCATGATGTTTTGTTCTGTGAAACTATGAAACCAAATGTAGAGCGATCTAACTCATCAGCAACTACCTTGATAATTGTGGGAGTTAAAATCCAAACAAAACAAACAGATTCATTTTTTATTTCCAGCCAAAATAAGAAACAGATCAGTCATTTGGGGTTTTATATTAAAGTTCCACTTCTACTTCTTATGAAGAGTTTATGTTTTTGTTAGCGTTTTCATGCATGCGTATCATTTTGTCTGTAAACATTTTATCTCAAAATTTTGAATGAATTATGATAAAACGTTTTAAGGGTGTAGAGTGTGGTCTTGTTAGCAATACATTAAAACTTGGCTTGCATCAACCTGTCTTCAGAGTTAACTTAATAATTTATTGATCAAAAACTGACAAAAAGTCTTTTAACTTTGAAACTTTTAAAGCTTTAAAACATGTCACATTTGTGCTCTGATCCCTGCTTCAAGGTTTTCTGACTGATCAAAGTGATAAAAATGTTCTAAGGAGATTTTAAAACTATGCTTCTTACTGCCATTGTTTGTATTGACAGCATATCGGTATATAGATGATAATATGGAGATTCTAAATTTTACATTATGTTTTGTATCCAAATATTATGTCAAACTTGACCTCTGACCTCACTTTTACATTTCACATCTGCCTTTATTCCAAGTTGACCTTAAAATTTGCTTCACCTTTAAAGAAATTATTGCCAAGAGAAAGAACGAGGAGCCTACTAAGTCAGAAATGTACTGTAGTATAATATTAATAAGAAGCTCAAGTTATTCAGGTCCAGTTACACATATCCCGCTGTATCTTTGTCTTAAAGTAAGAGAAAAGAGAACAAAATGACAATATAAAAAATACAAAATTATTCACTTAAAAGTAAATCATAAGCGTGAGCTGCCTTGGTGGAGGTTCACTTCTTGTTGTTGTGTGATTCTGCCTTGTGTGTCCTCCTCCAAGTTCCTCACTTCTTAGGTTTTTGTCACTTGTTTCCTTTCATCAGCTTTAGGAAAAATGCGTTTCAGGGTACAATATGATAAATTAATCGTTGTAATACATGGAGCACAGCAGCAGTGACTTCTTTATTTACTGAGTGAGAGTTTCCTGCTTCAGAGAAGATCATTCAGGCTCTGACAGTATATCCTGTATGCGCAGTCACACTGTTCCTGTGAAATCATTTCTTAGTGTGCATGACTGTCCTACCTCTGCTCTGCCTTAATCAGAGCAGATTTGGTCTTAAAGCTCTTCAATTATCTGTTTATTCACTGAACAAGCCGATGTTTCAAGCTAACAAAATGAATACTACAGTTAAAGAAGGCACCTGCATTGCAGCAGCATGTTTACATTTGGGCATCACATGACTCTGATGTTATCACTGTTTATCAGTACAGACTAACAGCCAAACCCCTTGTGAACCTCAAGGGACGGTGACTCTTAAAACATGTATAGTATGAAGATAAGATTTTTCATGCTTCAACTGCAGTCATTACTCAAACAAAAAGCTGAATGACCCCCTATTGGTTCTCAGGCGCTCATGTGTGGGAAATATACTTTCCCACAAGAGTGTTCACAGAATGATCTGTATCTGATTGCCAGCTCAGAATAACCCATCCAACTTGAAAGACAGCACTGTGCTGAATATGAATCATTATTTACCATTAGAACAATGTTACTTCATAGTGTACACTACCAGTCAACAGTTTGGACTCACCTTCTTATTTAATAGTTTTTTTTTTATCACTTGCTTTGTTTACTGCTTTGCAAACTCTTGGCATTCTCTCAATAGCTTGTACTCACTACAGCCTGTACATACTTATAGTTATAGAATATTCATAACATACTTCACACTGTGTACATTATAGCATACCATAATAGACCCATTTCTGTAATATACTTACACATCTATATTATTGGTAATATATATTGTAATATATCTACATCACGGCTAAAGCACTTTCTGGATGGATGCAAACTGCATTTCGTTGCCCTGTACCTGTGACATGTGCAATCACAATAAAGTTGAATTCTATTCTATTCTATTCTATGAGGTAGTCACCTGAATTGGTTTTCCAACAGTCTCACTGAGAGAAGGCCAAGGGTTTGCAGCACTTTAAGGAATCTAAAATATAAAACATATTTAGTTATTTGACAAATTTTCTTTGCTACATAATTCTATTTATCTTGCTTCATATATTTGATGTCTTCAGTTTGTATCTACAATGTAGAAAGTAGTAAAAAAAACAAAAAAACCCCCCATCAAAACAAAAGGTGTGTCCAAACTTTTGAATGGCAGTGTATAAAATAATCACCTGTTTTGGTATATTATAGATGCCTGATATTAATGAATTGGACAGAGTTGTTTCATCATAGTCAATAGGCATGCCACGGAAAATAGGTTTAGTGAGTTTATTTACAGTAAACATAGAACTATTTACAAAATCTTCAAGCAAGGTTAGATTCAAAGAATCTGTCACCAAAGGGTGGCGTTTAACCTTCCCTGCAGTGATAAGGGCCAGCACTATGGATGTCCGCTAGGTGATATTGGACGACTGACTTGGGTTCAAACCACAGGACAGAAGCCGCTTCCAGAGTGATCAAATGAGGCTGAGGGATTGACCCTATGTCTATATCAGACAGCTGCACAACTCTGCAGCTAGGTGGCTTCAGGCTGGCCTCAATCAAGCATTCCAAGGATTCCCCAGACACATGGTGGGTCCACTGCCACTGACGCCGAGCCGGGAGGTGGACCACCTAGCCATGCTCCAAAGGAGGCCAAGGGTTGTAGTCAGCTGGCAGTAGGAAGTTCAATTCAATTCAATTCAATTTTATTTATATAGCGCCAAATCACAACAAAAGTCGCCTCAAGGCGCTTTATATTGTACAGTAGATAGCACAATAATAAATACAGAGAAAAACCCAACAATCATATGACCCCCTATGAGCAAGCACTTTGGCGACAGTGGGAAGGAAAAACTCCCTTTTAACAGGAAGAAACCTCCGACAGAACCAGGCTCAAGGAGGGGCGGGGCCATCTGCTGCGACCGGTTGGGGTGAAAGAAGGAAAACAGGATAAAGACATGCTGTGGAAGAGAGACAGAGATTAATAACAGATATGATTCAATGCAGAGAGGTCTATTAACACATAGTGAGTGAGAAAGGTGACTGGAAAGGAAAAACTCAATGCATCATGGGAATCCCCGGCAGCCTACGTCTATTGCAGCATAACTAAGGGAGGATTCAGGGTCACCTGGTCCAGCCCTAACTATATGCTTTAGCAAAAAGGAAAGTTTTAAGCCTAATCTTGAAAGTAGAGATAGTGTCTGTCTCCTGAATCCAAACTGGAAGCTGGTTGCACAGAAGAGGGGCCTGAAAACTGAAGGCTCTGCCTCCCATTCTACTTTTAAATAATCTAGGAACAACAAGTAGGCCTGCAGTGCAAGAGCGAAGTGCTCTAATAGGGTGATATGGTACTACAAGGTCATTAAGATAAGATGGGGCCTGATTGTTTAAGACCTTGTATGTGAGGAGCAGGATTTTTAATTCAATTCTGGATTTAACAGGAAGCCAATGAAGGGAAGCCAAAAGAGGAGAAATATGCTCTCTCTTTCTAGTCCCTGTCAGGACTCTTGCTGCAGCATTTTGGATCAGCTGAAGACTTTTCAGTGAGTTTTTAGGACACCCTGATAATAAAGAATGTACCTATGAAGCGCTTTGAGGCAACTTTTGTTGTAATTTGGCGCTATATAAATAAAATTTAATTGAATAGAACTGAATTGAACTTAAGCCACTTTTCCATTAGCACCTATTCAGACGGACTTGTCACGATGCGCCAAAGTTTTTAGGGTTTTCCATTACGTCATAGTACCTGGTAAAAGCTACTAAAATGTGAGGTCATCAGATTGAATGCCACTGATTGGCTGGTCAGTGGCATCACTCAGTGAGTCATGAGAACATCTCATTCTAATCTTGATCCATGAACCAATCTTGTCCAGCGAGCTCAGGGGGCAGTACCAAGGAGACTGGGAGGGCAGCTGAACCCTAATAATATACCAATCATGCTCTCCCCATTTTAGTGATGCTGAGACCAGCCAATCAGATCGGATCTTTCTGTGAAAATTAAGTGATTTTCCCACCTGAACGTTTCAGAAACAACTGACGGGGTCATTCAGCGTCTTGTTTAAATAAGTTTAGTGGACTACATTTAATGAAGGTACAAAAAACATGTCCAAACTATTAATAATTTCAGAATACAGGCTCTTGAACTACACAGAAGGTGTGACTGTGAGTTTGATCTGAGGAACAGCAATGACAGTCATGTGAGAAATAATTTCACAGTAAAACGGAGACTGTGTAAGTGTACAGGATTTACTGTTAGAACCTCTCTATGGCAGGAAATTCTCGCTCAGTAATTACAAAAGTCACCTCTGCAGTGCGGATGAAAGTAGCAGTGAGAAAACTGAGCAGTGAGGAACTCAGTATGGTTAAGAGGAGGACACAGATGGCAGAATCACAGGACAGGAAGCTAAGATCCACTAAGGCAGCTCACTCTCTCTGCAGCAAGCAAAAACAAGGGTAAACTACAGGATTTTTTTACTTGGAATCCATTTTAACTTTGTTTTATGTGAATATACCACATGTGTAGCATTTAGTTAATTGATTAGTAAAACTCATTTAAATGTTTAGTAATAAAGTATTTATTTGGAAATGGAAACACATCAAATAGCATTGTGTAAACATTACATGTCTAACGCACAAGGCAGCTCATTCCCTTTACCTTGGCAACACTTAAAAAAGAAAGATTTAACGCACTTCAAAGTAAAGCAAAAGGAGTTTTCTTTAGTATTATATTCAAACACCTCTGTCTATCTATGGAGGATGAGATCAGTAGTTTCACTCTCACTCGCAGACAAGATGTAGCAGTTTGAGGAGTATCTCACAGCTCTCTTTATTAACACTTTCTGAAACTCTGCATTTCCTTTGAAAAACAGTGATGAGAAGATTTGATTTTGTAGATAATTCACATCTATTCAGTTGAGTGTTGTTTATGAAGTGTGATCACAACAACAGTATGTTGTCATGATAGTTTACAGTGCCACTGTTAGGTAAAGACCAACAATGTAAGAGAGAAAACTCCAAAAATCAAAGGATCCTCTTCAAGCAGGTCTTGGTGAAAATGGGGAGGTAGAACTCCCTTGTAGCAGGAATATTCCCAACTGAATCAGAATCAGCCATCTGGATACTTCCAGAGACTCGAAATATTGATGTGAAATACCTTTGGATCAGACATGTGATATCACATGGTATACATATGATATCCAGTATATGATTTTATATTACATTTGTACTTAAAGTGAATAAAATCTGCCTGATCAGCCCCCCTGCAACTATGGATCACAGCTTCCAAAATGTCACACAATGTTTATGTAGTTTAAGGATAATTAACACCAGAACCACAGCAGGAACTGACAGACGAAGGATCAGTCCAACAGATCCATCCTCTATGTCTCCTCCTTTGTGACCTGCAGGTGAGAAACAGGTGTGAGGTGTCAGCTGTCAGGTAGGTGATGAGTGAAGAACAGAACAGAATCCATTTCCTCTTCAAACTGCTGTCAGACATTATCTACTGCACTCTGATCACATCACTCAGACCAGCTGCTTTCTACAAAGTCTCATCAACAACATCTTTAGAAACAAACATCAACAACCAGGAAGCAGCTTCACCTCTGATCACACACACACTCAACTCTACTCACTCACCTGGAGGAACAACATAAAGGTAGATTTTGCCGATGAGAATCGTACGTTTTCTGAATCCCCGGATGACATAACACTCGTACATTCCAGTGTCATCAGTGTTCACACTCTTCAGAATCAAAGACACGTCTCCATCCTTCATCTGTCTGTCCTGCAGATCTGTCCGGTTCACAAAAGATGGATGCTGGTTGTCTGGAACAATCAACTCATGCTGGTACAAAAGGACATATTCTGACTTCAGGTCAGCTCTGCCCCAAACTACAACTAAGTTGTTGTTGTCGTTTGGAGCTTGACATGGCACAGTGACATCCTGTCCAGAGTCAGCTGTGATGACTTTATGCTCTGGAAGAGAAAACACAAAGCAGACTTGTAAAACAGTTGAGTTTTTTTGATAAATTACAATATTTAAAGGGGGGGGGGCAATTACAGTAGAAAACTGTATTTTTAGTTGGTCACCCAGAGGGACATGTTTCACTGCATGTTTAAATTGCTAGCTGTCTGAGTGGTGGTCCTTATATATAATTGGGAAGTTAAAAAAAACTCGTCTTGTTAGCAGAGAGAGCATCCATTTCAGTTTGGTTGGAGCAAAACGCATTTTTAACAATTTGGCCAAATTTATCAAAGTTGCCAAAACAACAGGGGCTTTAAACACCATACCACAAATCATCAAAAAGTGATTTGAGGTTAATTTAATCTTAGCTCAACCAAGTCTTATGCTAGACTGACTCCGACCTGCATAGACGTTTTCCAAAATTGTAACTCTTATAATGATTTCCTTGATATTTTGATTTTATATGTCAAATGCTTTAGATTAAAAAATGATTCAAAGTGATCCCTCACTATAATGCGGTTCACCCTTTTTTGGTGCAATTTTGTATGCTTTCTTATTTTTATTTATTTATTATTAATTCTTCTTTTTTTTTTACAGCGCATTGTGTTCTGTGTCCTGATTGGCTGTAGACCATTAATCTCCATGCCATGTCTCTCGTCCAGTGCAGAATGCATTTACCTTGTCAAATTTACTTAAATCTTCGATCTCTAGCAGTGTGACTCTAAAGTGCTGTACTGCATGTGCCAAACGAAATTTTTGGCACCATGAAAGGCACCTGCGGTAGCACCCAAAAGGTAGAGGAAGATGCTAACCATCGGACAAAAACTTGGACTTCTGGACATGCTAAAGGAAGGTAGAAGTTACCGTATTTGTCGGATTATAAGGCGCATTAAGCAAAACAAAATAGTCAGATGAGTCAAACTATGCTCAACTCCTTCTTCTTGCTTCCTCCACTTCCATACCATTGATTCATTAATGTTGAATTCTCTCACAGCTGCTCTATTCCCATGTTCAATCTCTCGATTGTCCTGCAGAGATAATGCCGGATACGCGATGGTTGGTTGTGTCGTGTGCCTGGCGACAAGATGGAGGGCATTGAACGAATATACTTCGTTCAGCTTTTCTAAACCCCACAAGGCTGGTTGACACAACTGACGATGGGCAAGCCGTGAGTACTCAGCCTGTGTTTATCGACCGCAATATTGTAAGATCTTGGAGAAGCTCACGGCTGTGAAACGGGAATTGAGAGACTTGATGAACAGTGATGGACATTAGACCAACTGCAAAACTGGAATGCAGTTGTTTGTTTGAACCCAAACAACCATCTCCTTCATGAGGCTACCCAAGGTCAAGACTGGCCAGAACAAAAAATTCTCCCTGATAACAGGACTGTATCCTTCAAGGTCACTTGCGTCAGCTGGAGGACTGTAGACGTTTGTTTGACCAGATGAAAGGACAGTGTCTGTCAAGTTGAACACAGGATACACACACATGCAAATCTGTCATGTACACTGACATAGACCCCCCTCCCAAACACCTCTGAGCGCTTACTCCCAAATGAAGAAGGCAAGCGGATCTGTCCAGTGTCAGAAGACTGGCAGCAGGACTGGGCTGCTGTCTACTTGGGTTAATCCTGACTCCTTGGATTTAGGAGACAAACACCCTGCCTACTTTGACATTAGGCATTATCTTCCAAAACAAGGCCCTTTGAAGCGACTAATGTTGTGATTTGTCGTGATATAAATAAAATGAAATAGAATACTTTTTTTTTTATTTATATATTATATATATTTTTTACAGATTAGATCCTGAGTTAAGTTCCTGCATAATTCAACGTTTAGTTGAATATCTATGACAT
Organism: Oreochromis niloticus; assembly: GCF_001858045.2. Taxonomy (NCBI): domain Eukaryota; kingdom Metazoa; phylum Chordata; class Actinopteri; order Cichliformes; family Cichlidae; genus Oreochromis; species Oreochromis niloticus. The sequence continues at coordinate 63,120,442 of NC_031967.2, forward strand.
GACAGAAACATGTCCTGATAATGTGTGAGAGAAAGCAGCCTCTCATTATAAGACACTGAGTCTCTGCATGCTGCCTTTATGGAGCTACAGCTGTTTGTATACACTGAACAAAAAGCTTTGTAGCTGTATACTGACTCCTGACACTACAACACATCACACTGACACACACATTACACTTCTTTGTCTCTGTGCTGCAAACTGGAAAGCAGTTAAAGTGTTACAGCTCACATGAGAGACCAGTCCTCATGTTGCTTGAACATACACAGACATGCAGAATCAACAGGAAATCGATTTGACTGTTCTTCTTACTCTTTATCTAAGAAGTAAACACTGATTTGTTGTTAAACCTCACCTGCAGAGACAAACACGAAGACGCAGATAAACAGGAAAGTCAAGCAGAGCAACAAAGTTACTGCAGACATTTCTATGTTTTATCCTCCTGCTGATCTGACTCTTAGTATTTCTAAATGTCTGAGCTAAAACACAAAACAGAAGCTGAGTTCAAAACTTGACCACAAGAGGTAAATTTAAGCTTTAAATAAAGCTGAAAGTCACTGACTGTGAGTAAAGGTCCACTGATCCAGCTCCCTCAAACTCCACACTTTTAACGTCTTATGAGGAAGTCACGTTAGACTCATGCATAGTAGGTTGGACTTCATCATGATGTCACTGTCTAAAACTCAGAGCATTCTCATTCCCAACACGTACATACCGATGATTTGTCACGGCCTGAGGCGTGTCATAATAATGTGAAAGGTACCCCTCCGTGTCCTTGTGAAATGCTCCGGCTTGAAGCCCAAACCTTAACCATAACCTTACATTTGTAGATTAGTTCCAACCCGCTCTCATGCCTTGGAATGCACAACATACCGAAGATTTGTCACATAGTGTTCATATGTTACTTGTTGGCATGAGAATGTGTTGGTAAAAATACACATATTCAATATCAAGTCTGCAGGCATGACTCATGGATTCCAAGATTTCATTTAATGTTATCCAAATTCAGTGAATGTTATTCTGCTTTATTCCCATTAAAGTTTATTTCTATTCAACTCATATATATTTCATTTCTTGGCTTATATTGAACCTCACAATTTTGAGCCAGACTAATAAAATATCTAAACAGAAAAAAAACGCCATCAAACTTGGTTATAATTTACACAATTATTAGACTGAAACAACAATAGAATAAGGAACACATTCTTTAGGTAAACATTTCAGTTTTTATTAACATAGGATAAGTTAGAAGACGGCATTGCCATATTTGACAAAAAAGGATAACGTCAGTCACATCCATTTAAATCTCTGTGTCTTTTTGACCAATTCAAGAAATGGCAATGTAAAGAAATAGATTTGTGATCAGTGTTGGGGAGTAACGGAATACATGTACCGCCATTACGTATTTAAAATACAAAATATGAGTAACTGTATTCCGTTACAGTAACTGTTTAAAAAGGTGGTATTCAGAATACAGTTACTTTGTTGAAATGAATGGATTACACGGCGGTATTTTCCTCTTTCATAGGGGTTTGAACTCTATATTTTTGGTTTCCACTTATTAAGAGGCTCTAATTTCTTGTGTGCAGGACTCACAGTGAAAAATGATGCAGATTTAGTGGATCGAGAGAATGAACAAAGCAGGAACGGCAGGGCTGACTAACTGACTGAGAGACTGGCTGAACATAGGCAGGAACGACAACAATGACGATGTCAATGACATGACAGTGAACTGAGGAAAACTGAGGACTTAAATACACAGACTGACGAGGATGAATGAGCTGGAAAAACAATACACAGGTACACAGGCTGAAACAGGAAACAGGAAGAGAAAAACATGGAAGTGGCAAAATAAACTGAACATGACAAAACTGAAAACACTGGGTCAACGACCCAGGTAACCTGACATATGCATTGAAAAAAGTCGCTATATGGGCTAAAACAATCAGGTAGAAATTGGAACAAGTTGTTACATGAATATCTGAGTGTGAACAACTTTGTTCATACTCAGATATGACAGAAAGCAATAAGGTGATTTTGATCATATGGGTAGATGACCTGATCATTGCTGCCAGTGACAAAAGTGAACTAACTGTTGTGAAGAAAAAGCTTGCAGCAAAATTCAAAATGAAGGATTTGGGTAAACTCTGAGATTTCAATGGTATATATTTTGACCAGAGTGATAACTGTGTAAAAATGTCACAGAAAACATATATGGAAAAAATACTTGAAAGATTCAACATGCGGGATTTAAAAGCTAGACTGACACCTTGTGAGCAAAACCTGAACTACACTGACAGTGCAGAAGCGATGAATGAAATCAAAAGATACGGACTGGGTAGTGTGTGCAGGCAGGAATAGGACCCAAACACAAACTCACGGAAGTGGGACTTTTCTCAAAATACAGCTTTATTTGCTAAATGAGAAGAAGGCGATATAAAACAATACAAACACTAAAGTGGGGAATTCTAATATAGATATATCACGAGGAAACACAGAGAGAGAAACACAGCCATGAGTCTGAACACAAACACACACAGTTCAAACAACAGGAAACATGATTACAAGCTTTGTAGTTCAATCAAGACCTCCAATCTCCACCTCTCTGCATCACACAGTCCCAGTTCAGACTGGAAACCATCTCAGATACAAATCACAAATGACAATCCACCGAGGCACCAAACTGTGACACAGGAATAACTTGAAAATGCTAATTTCATTATTGGAAATGTTAGCCATGTTTAAAATAAACAGGATCTACATGATAGCAAAGACCAGCAAAACAGGCTCAGTTTAGCAATAAAACGAAAAAAAATATCAGTTTTTATTTTCTTTTTCAGTGGAAATCTGGCTGCTGTCAGGTTCTCCCAGAAAGTTTCTTTTTTGCTTCTTATTTGTTGTCATCTTCTTGAAGACCAAGCTATCACTGGTCTTACATTCTGCTGTTCATGTTTTCGTAAACATTTTCTTTCTCTAAGGAACATGATGCTTGATATGAGTCCATATGTGGTTAACTTAGCACAGCAATGGAGGATTGAAAAAGCTAACTGTGCTCTGTCCAAAGTTAAAGAGCAGCTTTACAAGGGCCTCATTGTTCTGGTTTGTTGATAACTGACATCTTCAGTTGTCACTGCTGAGTTGACTGTAACCAAAACACTCTCTGTACAATAAAACATTTCAGAAATGACTTTAGGTATAATAAGAGTGCTGCTATATTACTACCCTAAATCTATGGCCAAATTCTTTTTATAGAATAGAATAGAATAGAATAGAATAAACCAATGTCTATTCTATTCTATTCATGTCCAATTACAAATACCTATCTTTATTACTAAACATTTTAATTACACATGTCTGATAAAAATAATTACACTCAAAATAATGTCACTTATATTAAAATAGGTTCCAACAGTATAAATATAAAACGCCTGCATCAGAAATGTCTTAGGGTAGCTTCAAAAGGAACAAAGAGAACAAAGAGAATATATGGAAAATACAAAACTATTCACTTAGAAGTAAACAATAAGCGTTAGCTGCCTCGGTGGACATTCGTTTCTTGTTGTTGTGTGATTCTGCCTTCTGTGTCCTCCTCCTAACCACACATCGAGTTCCTCGCTTCTCAGGTTTTTGTCACTTATTTACTTTCATCAGCTTTAGGAAAAAATGTATTTTAGTATTGATACAATACATGTAGCACAGCAGTGACTCCTTTATTTACTGAGTGAGAGCATCATTCAAGCTCAAGAGACATTTAAAGTATGAAGATAAGATTTTTCATGGCAAGTCATGACTCAAACAAGAAGCTGAATGACCCCCTCAGCTGGCTTTGAGGTGTTCATGTGTGGGAAATCAGAGTTTTCACAGAATGATCTATATCTGACTGACAGCTCAGGATAACCTGTCTAACTTGAAAGACAGTGAATATGTATCGTTGTTTACCATTAGAAGAAATGTTACTTCATAGTATATATTGTACAGAATATACAGCTCACAGTGATTAGAGCTCAAAAAGGCTGTAAATTGTTTTTAAAACAGAAATGTATTTTTTTCCTGATACTTATTTGCCTTATAACTTACAATTATCTATACAGCCCATCACGGCAAGCATCTCTGTAACATGACTTCTGTAAGAGACACTGAATCAAAACTTCAGTGATTGTTTGAAAGACACTTGGTTATGAAAACTGTGGACTGAAAATGTTTCATTGGTGGCTGTGGCCACAGTGGAACAGGTCATCTACTGTCTGAAAGGTTGGTGGTTTGATCCTTGGCTGCTCCAGTCTGGATGTGAAATATCCTTGGGTATAATACTAACAGACATAACATGTGACAGAGGGAGCCTAAGGGGGAAAGTGCTTGTGTGAATGAGGTGTGTTGTTCAGGTAGAAAAGAACCAGTTCTCTTACCTGTTTAGTTTAGAGTACCAATGAAGATGTGTGCAAAATCAGGACATTAAGAAAAGCAAATCTAATATTGTGAGAGCACTGATCATGACAGAGTGAGCCTGTGCTGCTTTTATGTGAACAAAATATGCTAAAGTGTTATTTCAGTCTCAGTCTTTTAGCCTTTTTTTCATGAATCGGTCACATGTGTTTCTACGGTTAAAATAACCTGTTTTGCATTTTTTGTATACCTGTGTTATGACTCATATGTTTTTCCAGCAGCATGCCAAGCAATATTCAAGATGGAGTTTGAATGAGATTCTAAAAGGCAGATTTATCCTGTCAGTCACTTTTATTTTAATCTTAAATTCATTCTCGTATTATCCGGTTAAACGTACACAAGATGTTTATACAAGAAATGCAAGAGTGTAACAATAGCATCCTCCACACCTCTACCTGCTCTATAGATGAACTGGAAGGGGTCAAGATGATTTCGTCAGTTTCCTCAGAGTTAAAGACTCATTTAAATGATAGAGTTGCCATTTTTTCTGGAATTCATAAAAAGATAATATCAATAAATTGAATGTTTTTATTTTGTTACATTATCATGGGGTTAAAAACAGATACAGTCACAGCCCAGATCGATACATAGACATAGTCCATCAATTTAAATTCTGTGACTGAGTCAAACATCTGACCTGTTTCATTTCATTGGTCCTGTTATCGTGTTTTATTTCATGAAGGAGACTCTGTTTGCTCTTTATTCACTTTAAATAAATGATTTCAATTTGTGTCTCACTTTTATCACTGTTTTGTTTTGTTTTTTACTGGAAAGCACTTTGTTCAACCATGTTGTTTTTAAAGTGCTGTATAAATAAAGTTGGATTGAATTGATGCTCTCCCTATTTTAGTGACACTGGGACCAGACAGTCAGATTCCATCATTCGGTGAAAACTCAGGGATTTTCCCCCAACCAGATGCCTCAGAATGGTAAATGGTCTGTATTTATATAGCGCTTTACATATCCAGTCATCCACGCACACATTCACACACTGGTGATGGCAAGCTACGTTGTAGCCACAGCCACCCTGGGGCGCACTGACAGAGGCGAGGCTGCCGGACACTGGCGCCACCGGGCCCTCTGACCACCACCAGTAGGCAGCGGGTGAAGTGTCTTGCCCAAGGACACAACAACCGAGACTGTCCAAGCCAGGGATCGAACCGGCAACCTTCCGATTGCAAGGCGAACTCCCAACTCTTGAGCCACGATCGTCCCAGAACCAGCTGATGGGGTTATTCAACATCTTGTTTTAATAATAACTTTAGGAGGCTACATTTAATGAAAAACATCTTCATATATTTTCAGAGTTAGGGGCTCTTGAGTCTGACCTGAGTATCAGTGATGGCAGCAGAGTCGTGTGAGAAATTACTTCACAATAAAAGTGTCACTGTGAGAGTACAGGATATACCATTAGAGCCTGAATGATCTTCTCTATTACAGGAAACAGACGGCAACACAGCAGGAGGCTAAGATCCACCAAGGCAGCTCAAACTTTATAAAGTGTGATCACGACCACAGTTGCCTCAAGGCAGGTAGTGTAAGCTAAACACCAACAACATAAGAGCTAAGACTGCAAAAATTAGAGGATCTTCTTTAAGCAGCTCTTGGTTAAATTGAAGAGGTAGAACTCCTTTTATCACAACTGAACCAGAATCAGAGTGGCAGCCATCTGGATACTTCCAGAGACTAGAAATGTTGATGTGAAAGACTTTTGGGCCAGAAACAATAGTAAACACATTTAGTATATGATTTTATATTACATTCATTCATTGATCACATTCAAACAGCCTTGTACTCATAGCTTCCAAAGTTTCACACAACGTTTAAATAGTTTAAGTATAACTAACAACAAAACCACAACAGGAACCAACAGACGAAGGATCGGTCCAACAGATCCATCCTCTGTGTCTCCACCTGGCTGACCTGCAGGTGAGAAACAGGTGTGAGGTGTCAGCTGTCAGGTAGGTGATGAGTGAAGAACAGAACAGAATCCATTTCCTCTTCAAACTGCTGTCAGACATTATCTACTGCACTCTGATCACATCACTCAGACCAGCTGCTTTCTACAAAGTCTCATCAACAACATCTTTAGAAACAAACATCAACAACCAGGAAGCAGCTTCACCTCTGATCACACACACACTCAACTCTACTCACTCACCTGGAGGAACAACATAAAGGTAGATTTTGCCGATGAGAATCGTACGTTTTCTGAATCCCCGGATGACATAACACTCGTACATTCCAGTGTCATCAGTGTTCACACTCTTCAGAATCAAAGACACGTCTCCATCCTTCATCTGTCTGTCCTGCAGATCTGTCCGATTCACAAAAGATGGATGCTGGTTGTCTGGAACAATCAACTCATGCTGGTACAAAAGGACATATTCTGACTTCAGGTCAGCTCTTCCCCAAACAACAATTAAGTTGTTGTTGTCGTTTGGAGCTTGACATGGCACAGTGACATCCTGTCCAGAGTCAGCTGTGATGACTTTATGCTCTGGAAGAGAAAACACAAAGCAGACTTGTAAAACAGTTGAGTTTTTTTGATAAATTACAATATTTATTTATTTATATATATATAGATAGATAGATAGATATATAAACACTCCTGCAAGTCTCTAGATTAGAGGAACAGACTCTTACATGATATGACACAAGTGTAGGAAACTTTATATAATATAATTATATATACACAGAGGGGCGATGAGGGGAGGTGGAGTCAGTTGGGGAGACTGAAACACAGCTGAACTAAATCACAGAAGATGAGACAAATAAGCAAAAGTAAAAGCAAAGCACAGTTTAACGATATTGACGTCACCTCAAGGCACTTGAACACCAAAGAACAAAGGAAACACTAATTCAAAAACAAAGCACTAGATACAAAAAACAAATGGCGGAAATATGAATATATTAAACAAAAGGGACCTGACACATGAGCATGGAACAATAATTAAACTTCAAAGCATCTGGAAACTGAAAGTAGGAGCAAGTATGCTTAGGAACGGCTTCAGGCTTAACAGGTTAAACGAACCAGGGATTAGAACCCAATATTTGAATAAACAAATATCCAAATACTAAACTTAACATTTTTAGGAACTCAGAACCACAACAAACAATCTCAACCCTCAATTTAATTTTTAGATTCAATTAACTTCTCTTAAAATGTAAATATGTAATGTAAAGGAATGTAACTAAGTTCAAGAATTAACTTCTTATACAGAAGTGGATTATCCAGTTAACAGTGTTACACCCCTGGGCGATTGTGGCTCAAGAGTTGGGAGTTCGCCTTGTAATCGGAAGGTTACCGGTTCGAGCCCCAGCTCGGACAGTCTCGGTCGTTGTGTCCTTGGGCAAGACACTTCACCCGTTGCCTACTGGTGGTGGTCAGAGGGCCCGGTGGCGCCAGTGTCCGGCAGCCTCGCCTCTGTCAGTGCGCCCCAGGGTGGCTGTGGCTACAATGTAGCTTGCCATCACCAGTGTGTGAATGGGTGGATGACTGGATATGTAAAGTGCTTTGGGGTCCTCAGGGACTAGAAAAGCACTATATAAATACAGGCCATTTACCATTTTTACCATCCTTTAGCTCCCAGTTTGAATTTAGGAGACAGACCACCTCTCTACATTGAGATTAGGCTTTATCTTCCAACACAGAGCACTTTGAAGCGACTGATGCTGCGATTTGTCATGATATAAAATAAAGTGAATTGAATACATATTTTGATTTAGATTTTACAGATTAGATCCTGAATTAAGTTCCTGCATAATTCAATGTTTAGTTGAATATCTATGATATGACAGAAACATGTCCTCATAATGTGTGAGAGAAAGCAGCCTCTCATTATAAGACACTGTGAGTCTCTGCATGCTGCCTTTATGGAGCTACAGCTGTTTGTATACACTGAACAAAAGCTTTTTAGCTGTATACTGACTCCTGACACTACAACACATCACACTGACACACACATTACACTTCTTTGTCTCTGTGCTGGAAACTGGAAAGCAGTTAAAGTGTTACAGCTCACATGAGAGACCAGTTCTCAATCTGCTTGAACATGCACAGACATGCAGAATCAACATGAAATCAATTTGGCTGCTCTTACTCTTTATCTAAGAAGGAAACACTGATTTGTTTTTAAATCTTACCTGCAGAGACAAACACAAAGATGCAGACAAACAGGAAAGTCGAGCAGAGCGACAAAGTTACTGCAGACATTTCCACATTGTCGACTCTCGCTGATCTGACTCTTAGTATTTCTAAATGTCTGAGCTTGTTGGTATTTTAAATACAAAACAGAACCTGAGTTTAAAACTTGACTACATGAAGATACATTTTAAGCTTTAAATAAAGCTGAAAGTCACTGACTGTGAGTAAAGGTGAGTAAAGGTCTGCTCATCCAGCTCCCTCAGACTCAATACTTTCATTTCAGTCTCTCCTAAAGAAAGTCACTTTGAGTTACTTTTAGTAGGTTGGACTTCATCATGATGTCACTGTGGAAAAATACATAATGAGAATGGAGGAAGCTGCATATAGCTGCAGGTGCACACGTACAGATCTTGAACAATGCTTCCTCCATGCAATAACCTTTCCCCCTCTGGTTGTGTACCCCACTGATCTGAATATTTAGCTTTACGACAGGTGTGTCATGGTTCTGTGTCAGCTTTTTCAGTTTCTTGTGTTTTGGTTTACGTTCTGATTCACTGCCAGTATTAGTTATGCTGTTTTGAGTACCCTGTATTCCCTGTTTAAGTCCTTGATTGTTAGGTTCTCTGTGTATTTTATATTTCCTAGTCCAGTGTTATTATACTCTTGAGTTTATTCTGTATTTGGTCTTGTGTTGTCCCTCCTGCTGAGTGTCTCTCTGTGTGTTTAGTATATATTATCCCAGTGTAGTTTTGTATCGTTTTTCCCTTGAGTCAGGAATAAAGCTCCTTTTTGAGTTTACATTATTGCCTCCATGAAGTCTGCTTTTGGTTCCAATCTCCTGCCTGCCACACATGAATCATGACAAGGTCAGTCTAAAGTCCTTTCATGTGACACTATAAGAATCAGTGACTGTTTGATTTATCAGCCAGGCGCAGCAGCTGTTTGAGCTGAAAAAATATACTGTAAGAAAAATTCTAAACTTTGAAGTTAAAGCAGATTCAACCTCACAATGTACTCATCAAGCAGAGATCAGCTGGTCTGGTAATTAAGTCATCAGCTGCGAATAGTGACAAACTGACTGAAACTGAAATATGATAGAAGAACAAAGTAATCTGAGTATTATTAAAGTGAGACCAAAGGGCTAAAAGGAAGTTAATTAACATCTGCTCCACTTTGTTGTTGGTTGCTTTCATGAATGGTCGAATGATTAAGTATCGGACGGCATTTTCAGCAATGAGTTAAAGGAAGAAATTTAAGCTTATTTTCTTAGTGCTTTAGGGATTACCATGACTTATCTTATTGTTATGGCTCCCACACAGATACTTGTGGCTCACTTCTCTCAGGCTATTGGATCACAAACTTAAGTTTTCTTCTTTTCCTTTGGTGGCCAGAGTGAAAACCAACTCTGCTCTCACTTGTTGGAGCTTTACACACAGTCCTCGAAATGCAGTCTGTTAAAATGTTACCTTACTAGTTTTAGCCACAAATGTTGATATGACAAATTAGATATTCAGATAAAAGTGAGCATTGGTCCATGTTAAACAGGCTAAACTACATTTAGCTTTAGTATATAACACTAAGAGTAATCAATGCAATATTGAATTCCAGATAAAATATTTCAAAAACTCTAATATTAAGTTTGCAGGCATGACCCATGGATTCCAAAATGTCATTTAATGATCTAAATTCAGTGAATGTTAGCCCGCTTTATTTCATATATTTTGATGCATGCTCAATCATCCAGGTAAGCAAATCTCCAAAAGTTGATTCTGTTCATCTGGACGTAGCGTTTTGTGGGAAAAATGTTTCGTCACTCATCCAAGTGACTTCTTCAGTTTCAGAGACTGACCCACTGTCAGACCTTGATTCTGTCCAGATGAACAGAGTCAACTTTTGGATATTTCATATATTAAAGGTTTTTTTTTACTCTATTCATCTCATATTTTATTTGTTGGCTAATATTAAACTTATAAATTTCAGCCAGACTGAAAAAATATCAATCAATCAATCAGAACTTTATTTGTCACATGCAAGTTGCCCTGCAGTGAAATGGGGCAAAAAGAGAGAACTCACAGCAGCTGTAAGCTTCTCCAAGATCTTAACCATGCTGCCCTCAATGAGCCCATTTTGAGAACTCACGCCTCATCCCATCGTTTCAATCCCAGTAGGCAGCCTTGTGGGGGTTAATTCTTCGATAAGCCAGGGCCAAGCCAGATAAGCCAGGGCCAAGCCAGATAAGCCAGGGCCAAGCCAGATTAGCCAGGGCCAAGCCATATCTAAACTGAGAAAACCATCAAACTTGTTATAATCTTCACAATTATTAGACTGAAACAATAACAGAATAAAGAAACACAGGAAAACATTTCCGTCTTTAACACAGGAAAAATGGAAAGACGGCATTGCCATATTTGACAAAAGAATGGCAGTCATATCCATTTAAATCTGTCTTTTTGATAAATCCGATAAATCCCATGTGTAGTGAGTATTAAAAGTTATAAAAGATGTCATGTCTGTGTGTAGGCAGGCAGGAAGAGAGGACCCAAAATGCAGGACTCACGGAGGCAGAAGTAACTCAAAATACACAGCTTTATTGCTGGTAAGAAGCAGAACAGGAAAACACTAACTAAACTGGGGAAACAGAATAACTAGGCAGGTTGACAGGCTGGTGAACAGACGTTAACGACGCGACACCGAGTAGGGGAAGACACAGAGGGCGTTTATCAATATGCGTACTTGTGCGTACTTGCGTTCTCGTGTACTCGTGATACGTCATCAGTCGGAGACCAAGTACTGTTCCAATTCGAAGTACGCATCAAGCCGAGAACGCGAAAAAGTCCCGGATGTGTTCTCGATCCGCCCGTTTTATCGAGCATGCATCGGTGTGGACTTGGGACAGCTATATATCCCATTTCGTCCAAAACTCAACAGCGGACTCCCGGCACATCGTTCCCCCCCCGCTCGCGGACTTCTCACTACTCAGGTTAAAGAAACCCCAGCAGCTGTTTATAGTATTGAGTGTCCACTAGAATAAAAATAAAAGCGTTCTAACATCTCACCTGCTTGTTTTTATTAAGGTATGTACACGTATGTACATGTACACTATTTTTATTAATAGAGGTTTCACTACTGAGGTTAAAAATGATATATAAGTCACTTAGATCACTTCTAAATGTTAATGTTTGGTTTATTTCAGTGTGTTATTTGTTCCTGAGTAAACCGGTTTGGCTGTGATTAAAGTTAAGCTTCATAACATGTTACTCACAGTTACATTAAGAGGGGACGGCAGTAAAAACTCCGGACCTGTGACATCATCACGTACGCAGGTGTTCCGACTGTACAAATCACGAGTCCGTGCTCGCGTTCTCGGCGGGTACGTACTCCCGTCCGTTCTCGGCAAGTACGTACTCACCGAGAACGCGAGTACGTACTCACGTACTTGGGCACTGATAAACGGCCAGACACTAGATACAAGAGGTGAACAGAGCGAAGAGGAAACAGCTGGGAGACACGGCTGACGCTGATTACACTGACGAGACAGGGAGAGCACAAAGCTGAATGCACTGACATAGAACACAGACCTACAAAATAAAACAGGAAGCACACGACAGACAGAGACACAGACGCAGACTCATAAGCAAGCATAAAGACATCATGGACAGACAGAGGGACAGACAGAGAAGACTAAGCACAGGCAACCTAAACTAAACATGAGGGCAAGATAACGAAACCTAAACCAGAAATAATCATCATCATCATCATCATCATCATCACCAGATAGCTAAAGAAACAGAATACAATCACAATCAAAACAGCATCACCCGAGAATAAGAACTAATCCATAATGCAAAAATAAACCAAAACATAAGAAACTCAAAATGCTGGGTCGAACCGACCCAGGACCGTGACAAAAGATGTGATTTTATTTTTTTCCAACATCATGCTGATTGTAACACACCATCTAAAACAGTGGGCATCAGCCTTTTCCAAGCAAAGATCACTTTACACATGTAGATGAAGAGCAGGATCTACTATTTCTAAGAAATAATATTATACAACTGTTTACATCCTGAAAACACTCTTTTATTAGCAAACGACCAGTTTTTACAACTTTAATTTAGACTAGTATATGCCTGCCACGCCAGAGCATTATAAACTGAAATATGCCATGACAGTCTACAGAAAAGACAGAATATATCAAAAACAGCTGTGCTGCATTACATGCAGTTAAAGGAAAACGGGAAGCTTCATAATTGACACACTGAATCATCACCAGTAATCAAATCCAAACTATGTCATGGTTCATGTGAGTGCAAACTATCATTGTTAGGTTTTGGGATTAAACGCCTCAGAGCATTGAAGACTGTGAGCACAAGGACCAAGAGGAGGATTAGGACGAGGCGTAACAGACAGCAGCTCGTCCCATGCCATGCTGGCAGAAAGAGAGGGTGAGGTTCAAATACCCGCCGAGCTGTTAAGCCAGATAAATGGGTTAAATGAAAACGGTTTCAAAGACTCTCATCACCAGCAATCGTGCTGCTTTTCCCAAAGCAACTTGCAATTACCAGATAATGAATTGGTCCAGCCTATTTCACTGTCACAGCACTGATTCACTATTTGAAATGCTGGATTCAGATCTGATAAATCTGAATATTTCTGAGTTCAGGACTAGTCTGTTCTGACACGTCATGTTGCTGCAAACAATTTGGCGTGGTCTTTGAAGAAGAGTTGGCTGTTGTTTTGCCTGCTCAGATGGATTAATCTTCTCACAAGGAAGAAAGATTCAGTAGAAGAGCAGCTTCATATGATCAGCTTTAATGGAGAGAAACACCTGCACTCACCTGCAGACCAGCAATCACCAACAGAAGGCATCAAGCAGCAGAAAAATGACTTGAGGCCAAAGAAAAATAATCCTTAAAACTGAGAATCCAGATCCTTCTCCAGAATCTCATCCAGTCATCATTACACCCTCTACATGTTAAAAAATGACTATGTTAAAGAAATATTGTTGGCCCGGAAGGAATCCCAGCTGGATGATGAATCTGGTATCACAATGTCAGGACAATGAAGACCTTTAAGATGATTTAGTTTGTTTTAAGCAGTGTTGGTCAAGTTACTTGAAAAAAGTAATCAGTAACTAATTACTGATTACTTCCCGAAAAAAGTAATCCTGTTACTTTACTGATTACTTATTTTCAAAAGTAATTAGTTACTTAGTTACTTTTGAAAACATGATTTATCCCCTAAATAGGTGATAAAGTGATAGATCTTTCAGCCCAATTCTACTTTTTCTGCATAATCCATCATACAAAATGTAATCAAATGGAAAAGTCTCTTTTTAAAACTTGTTTTATTTGTTTTCATCTTTTAACTTTATGCATCAAGCAAAAATTAAATTATATGCAACATTCTCTGATTGGAAGAAATTTGTTTAACATTTAAACCTATTTTCTGCACATTCCAGCACATAACATAAAATAGTTTTTTGTGTTTACACTCAGTCTTTTAAATAGATGCAAGTAAAACACAGCAGAAAAAAAATCAAATCAAATCAAATACTCATTTTCACCTGTATAGCAGGAGTGGGGCAGGCGGAGGTTTGCCCTGGTGCAGGTGTGCTGCAGCCGTCAGTGGAAGAATCCGCGAGTTTCTCTGTGAATTTCACATTCCAGCGGCAGCGTATTTGGTGCTTGCTCGGACATTTAAGGTTTTTTTCTTTACCTTACTTTACTCGTTACTTGAAAAAAGTAATCGGATTACAGTAACGCGTTACCCATCTCTGGTTTTAAGCATTAGCTTATTCCACATGGAGATATGATCCTTCAAAGTTTATTCAGTACCATTATTTGTCTCTGTTGCTCTGTGTTACAGACATTAAATTGTGCAGTTTAGATGTTGAAACTGTGAAATTATGATGTGCAATGACAATGTTGGCAATAGAGAAAAAAGGCTGAATAAAATGTTCAAAACACACAAATTATAGTATGAATGTAAATTAAGCATGGCCTCATCAGAAATAATTCAGTTATTGTAAAATCTCAGTTGATGCTGAAATTATGTTTCACATAATATACACAACACATATGGTTATACTGTACAGTGCGCACTTCAGATGAGTGTGAAGATTTTGTCTCCACTTCTTTACTCTCAGTCTGTGTTTGTCATTTCATTCATGCTGTTGTTTGAGGTTTTTATTGAGATCATAACGTAACTGATGCTGTGCTCGTCGTGGCTCTGATCACGTCAGAGTTCAGCCTCACAGAGCTGTCAGCGTTACTGTAGACGATGTTTTAAAAGCAGCTCTTTGTTCTGAACACCAGGTGTCACTTTACCTGTGACAGTAACTCCCAGCACGTCAAGGTTTGATCTCTGCTCTATGTATCAAACACATATAAGGAAATCAACAGCATTAGTTCAATGATGCTTTTATTTTGAAACTAAAGAAGTTACAGAAATGAACCTGAGTAAGTTTACAGTCAGTTATCTGTGTCTGGATTTGGATTCAGATACAAATGAAAAATAAGGAAACATTTCAGCTTCTAGAAATTCCTCCACAGCACTGACACACATTTTTATATCAAAATAAATCAGCTGTTTACATTTTTATAATGATAGTCAGATTAAGTTTAACATCTGTTAAGTGTTTGATAATCATGCAGGTATTTTTCTTAAAGAAGAGAAAAAAGAGGAACTGTTGGATTTTGTTAAACTTAACAGAAAAAACTCCAGTTAAAAGCAAACATGTGGGCCAGCAGTCACCAAAATAACAGACTGACCAACACAGGACAGTGGAGCCATTAAAAATAATGCAGTTTACCAACTTGTAGAAAATAGTCATTACCTAATGGAGGAGCCGCACTTTATTTAACTGGATTTATTTGAATCAAAGATAACAAGAAGAAGTAAATTATCTGAGTCAGTAGACTCAAAGGAGAAGTAGAAACAAATAAACACACAACTAGAACCCAACCAGAAAGAGAGAGAGCAAGAAACCAATTCCAGCAAGTGATTTACTTCCTGTTTTACTTCTACAAATGGCTAAGCTCCTCGCACACAGGGCAGTCCAAACAGGAAGTGTTGGAGCTGTCACACCTCTCACATGGTGAAAATCAGATGACCACTGAAGGTGGCATGATGATTTTCACTATCGTATATTATTGAATTTGCCCAGAGACGTAAAGATACCTGATCTCCAACCTCTAGAAGCAGTGAGGCTCCATTAGAGGCACTCACAAAACCAGATGTTGGACTTTCAAGTGCAAGAAAAATGTGCTCTCCATTCCTGAACAACACAGCACCTGCCTGAATTTTTCCATCTCCAAATACGCTCCAGTCAAAGTGGTAGACTCCTCTCACTGGTGCAGTGAAAATACCTGCGGGACATTTGTTTTTCTCATGTTAAATGGAAAATCAGCTGTTAGAACATCTGGAACATCAGCCTGACATCAACATAGCTGAGAAGTGACATTCAGTCTTATTACCTGTGTGTGGGTTGTAGGCATTTCCAATGTTTGTGACAACACGTTTGAAGCTCAGTATAGTCTGAGTGTTAAAGGGTCCAGTAGCTCCATCATCTCGATCCAGCAGAGAGGCTGAGAAAGCCACCTGTTGGACTGAGCGAGAGAGAGAAATGTCATTATTTGAAACTTCCTGTTTCAGAGTTAGACTCTTCCCAGAAAAGTGACCATGACAAAAACTTTAATCTTCAATAAAGAAATGTTTGACAGCTGAAAGCATCCCATTGTCACGGAGGAAATCAAACTCTGTGATTGGAAAATTGGAAATTTGATTGAATCTATTTTTGAGGATCCCAAACTCATCTTTTAAAGTCAAAGTTACCTTTATTGTCAAAAATCATATGGACAGTCATACACAGGAATTTGAAAATGCAATGCTCCCACGGCGCTCAGTGTACACTAAAACAATATAAAGATATAAACAGCAGTGTCCAACACAATCAGAGTGCTTGTGGGCAAGAGTTCATGTGCAAGTGGTGGTGGGGCAGTCAGTGAAAAGGTGTTGGTGGAGGTTCAGAGCTTTGTATGTCTGGGGGGTGGGGGGGCTCAGAGGGAAGAGGTGAATGCAGGTCTGGAGTTGGTGGGAATAGAGAGAGAATTCAGCATCCTGACAGCCTGATGGACAAAGCTGTCTCTCAGTCTGCTGGTTCTAAACCAAAGGCTCTTCATTCTCCTAAATGGCAGCAAACTGAAGAAGCTGTTGGATGGAAGAGTGGAGTAACCCATAATGCAGAGGGTTTTTCAGGTGAGGCGGGTGCAGTAGATGTCCTGGAGGGAGGGAAGAGAAGTTTTCCAGCAGAACCTTCTGTGTGGGGATGTAGTTCTGTGCCTCAAGAATTCATTTAGCCGGTAAAGAGGTGGAACTAACAGCGGTCTGCAATGTCTAAGGGCACTGAGGGCATAAGTAATTCAAGTAAATCAGTGACTAATGCAATCTTTATGACTTCAAGATTCAAGGAAAACAACAAGTAACTATCGGTGATTATTAACTGACAGTAAATCAGGTCAACACATGTTCATTCTAAATAAAAGCAGTTTAGGTGAAAACAAAGATTGAAAATAACACAGGCTGAACAGCTTCACAGCTCTGTTGCACAGTAAACAGAGGCATAAAGGGGATGATTGCCTTTGAATTTGACAACTGAACAATAAAAATTGTTAATTCAGTCAGTGTGCCCCAGGGTGGCTGTGGCTACAATGTAGCTTGCCATCACCAGTGTGTGAATGTGTGGATGACTGGATATGTAAAGCGCTTTGGGGTCCTTAGGGACTGTTAAAGCGCTATATAAATACAGGCCATTTACCATTTACCATTTTAATTAAAAAAATTAATTCCTTAAAAAAATGTTTTTTAATTAACTATTAATCCATAAATAGATACTTAGTTTGTTTGGACAGTTTCGTGTTTTCCTATTTGTTGTTTATACGGTTTTATTTGAAAAGTTTGTATTATTTCCTATCCACATCATGAATGGAGATACTGAAAACACAAAGTGGAACAAATAAAATCAACAGAATGCCAGGAACATGACATTTATGGTTTTATGATAAAATAAAACATACAGACATTAAGCAGAAGTACAGATAGATGGGTTAAAAAATACTCCAGTAAAAGCTGATGTACTGAAGCAACTTCTTTACTCAAGTAAATGTGAAAAGGTACTTCATTATTGTATTGTGCTATATTAATGCAACAATAATAAAATAATATTTGTATACAAATACAATCTTTATATCAGTCTAAATTCAAGTTCTAGTACATGCACTGTGTTTTCTCTGTTCAGTTATGTTCCTTCTTACTTTATTCAGACAGTTTTTGTCAGTTCAAAACTTTGACAGCACACCTGCTGACTCATTTTACTGTCAGGTGGTAACCATTGATCACTTGCTGTTCTCCTTGTAGCCTTGTATCTGAAGTCATAAACTCATGAAGTCATGTGGATTACTTATGCTCTAACATAGGATCAAAATCAAAGGCAGCCCTGTTTTTACTGTGCAGTATAAAGCTCATTTAGGCAGTACGGGGGTGCATGTGAATCAAGTGCATGTGGTACAGGTGCTGTGGTGTTCAAGGAAGCTGATCAGCTTTTTGAAGTTTTTTTTTTAAAGTTATATCGTAACCATCAAAACTCTGCTCAGATATTTTGTATTCATTCATTGCAGTTGAATCATGCATTGTAGAGACATGATACTTCTATAAATCTTCTAACATGGTGGAATCAACATGTTGTTTGGTTTATGTTCAAGGGCAATGTGAGTACCAGTCAAATGTAGTGTGGACGGGGTTGTTGGAGTGCAGTCATGCTCATGTTTTACTATTAGCTGACAATCAGTGATACTCACTTGTTCTTCTCCTTGTACTGCATCTGAAACTCATAAAGATTACATTAGTCACTGATTCACTAGAATTACTTATGCCCTCAGTTATCATACTGAGGCATAAAGTTGAATGTAATGATACAGTGACCTCCCCTTTGTACTGTGTAGTATAAAAGTCAGTCAGGTTTGCAGATGACACACAGATACTGTTGAGTTTTCACTGACAGAATGGAGATCATGGTGTTTTTCTTGTTGTTGCTTCTGGTCTGCTCTGTTTCCACAAATCAGAGAGAGGTAGATACTGAAATTCTTCACCAGCAGATTTCATACCAGCAACCCTGTCCACAGGACATCCATGCAGTGCTCAGAGAGCTGACCGCCTCAGTGGCTGAACAGAAAGTGGAAATCAGGACCTTAAAACAAGAGAATAAAGGTACAGTATGATGTCAGGTAGTGAGAGAAGTGACAGCATGAGGAAACCTTCATATGAGCCTCTGTTGTGTTACAGAGATATCAATGTCACTTCATAAATCACTAAGGTTTCTCATTTATTTTTTTAGTTTTATTATTTATTCATTATTTATTCAATAATCTAGCCTACTAAAAATAAAAAGGGATTCAAATGATGCAGATAAATAAAATTCATATATTATTGATTCATATTTATGTTCTTTTCTGTCAGAGCATGTCGCAAAACTGAAAGCTCTGGAAATGCAGAACGTTGAACTTCAGAGACAGAGGTCTGAAATTGACAAGCTTAAACAGCAACAACAAGGTACTGTATGTACACATGTTTCATTGTATAACAGAATATTAGTGATTCATTATTATTATTTGTTAGAGTTCATTTATTCCAATGTGTGAGATTAATAATTATAGGTTAAAGTATACAGCAGAATATGAAATCATCAAAATTAGTGCTTTTCTATGGGAAAAATGTAATATGTACTAATTTGCACAAAGTATAATTTATCTAAGGGTAGTTTCAACCCAACCATCTATCTTCCACTTATCCGAGGCTGGGTCGCAGGGGCGGGCAGGGCCTAAGCACAGAAGCCTAGACATTCCCCTCCCCGGCCCCCACCTGCAGCTCGTCCGGGGGAACACCAAGGCATTCCCAGGCTGGAGAAAGCTCATTTCCACTGCTTTTATCCAGAATCTGATTCTTTTGGTTATTACCCAAAGCTCGTGACCATAGGTGAGGGTGGGGACAAACTGATAGGAAAGAGCTTTACTTTTTCACTCAGCTGTCTCTTCACCATGATGGACCGATACAGTGTGCACATCACTGCAGCCACAGCACCAATCTGTCTGTTGATCTCCCACTCTCCTCACTCTTAAACAAGATCCTGAGATAGTTAAACTCCTCCACTTTGTGCAGGAACACATCCCTGACGCGGAGTGGGCACTCTACCCTTTTCCACTGAGGACCATGGCTGCAAACCGCTCCAGTAGGAGCTGTATGCCACGACCTGTTGAAGGTCAACATTTTAGAGGCATGTCAACCAAGACAGCTCAACAACATTCAGACCCTTCAGGAACTCAGGACGAACCTCATGCACCCCAGGTGCTTTGCCACCAAGGAGCTGTGTAACTGCCTCAGTGATCCCACCCCTGGTGATAGATGAGCCATCCTCCTTGTCCCCAGACTCATCTCCCTCAACGGAAGACATGTCAGCGGGATTAAGGTCCTCGAATTATTTCTTCCACCACCCGACGATATCCTCAGTAGCACTCCATAGTTAGAACAATAATTAAAACTCCTAACACACATACACAGGGTATTTATACAATTTTAGAGAATGTTATTTTTTAAACGTTTTTTTTTTCTTTTTTGTCAGACAATGCAGCAAAGTTGGAGGAAGTGGATAAGCAGAGGACTGCAATTGAAAATCTTAATCAACAGCTACTAGGTAATGTGATGAAGTCAACATGGCTCTGATTATTTTCATGTTAAAATATCTGCTATTTCCACTCACATTGAGATATAAAGGCTGCAATCCAGTTACCCAGAAGACTTCTATACACTGTGTGGCAAAACATATCGACAACCTTTTCTTTAAATTTATTTATTTCAGCACTCCTCCAAATTGTCTGTGTACAGCTACCACACTGCAGCTGTTCTTAGTTGTTTTTGGCTTCTGTAAGATAGTGATGTGATGTGCGATACCACTGATTTCCTTTCCGATCCGATACCAAGTAAAATTCAGGGTGGTATCGACGATACTGATCCGATACCGATACTTTGTACAAAAACCTATTTAATTTATTGTATCTCAAATTATAGCGTCATAATGATTACAGGACATCAGATTACTTGTTCTTATCACTTAATAGTGCAGAGTTCATCATATATATTAAAAAAAACTGAAGTTGTGCGCTATGTGAACACCTTGCCTGACTGCAGCACTAAAGGACTCCGTGAGAGACGTCTCTCTCACCCTAGCAGGACTTGTCCGTCTCCTCCTCTTCAGTTCGCCTCATTGCTCGTCATATTCTGTGATATGATATGACCACAGCAAAAATTTTAAATTCATGACATTTCTCTCTTTCTTAGTCAAACAGGTGGCTTTTTCAGCTTCTTTACTGGCTGAAGGTAATGGAATTACTGGTCCATTTAACACACACACTACGCTTGTCTTTAAACATCTTGTCACAAACATTGGAAATGCCTACAACCCACACACAGGTAATAACACTGAATGTCACTTCTCAGCTATGTTGATGTCAGACTGATGTTCACGATGTTCAAACATCTGATTTTCCATTTAACAAAAACAAATGTCCCACAGGTATTTTCACTGCACCAGTGAGAGGAGCCTACCACTTCGAGTGGTACGTATGTGGACCTGAAGATCCTGTTAATGGTGTAGCTGTTGTGTTGTTTAAGAATGGAGAACGCATTTTTTCAGCGTGGGAGCGTCAGGCCTCACATTTCGGAACAGCTTCTAATGGAGCCTCACTGCGTCTAGAGACTGGAGATCAGGTGTTTTTATGTCTCTGGGTTAATTTTAAAATATATGACAATCATTTTCACCATTCCACCTTCAGTGGTCATCTTCTTTTTACCATGTAAAAAGGGAAACACTTCCTTAAGTTGTCTTCTACTTAATCATTTCTACTTCTAAATGCAGTTGTTAATAATATTTTTTTCTGTAACGATTTGTAAATGTATTAGTAAAATAATGATTGATAATATTTGATTTTAAAAAATCAAAGTGACTGTCTGATTATTTATTTGCTGTGTATATGTGTGTTTGAGAGCTGTATTAAAGACTACCACATAACATGTGTAGTTATTATTTTATTGTATTTGCATCAATTGTCAATATCGGGATTTTTATTTTTATTTTGCTATGTCTGGTTTTATTACTATGTGCATATTAGTATTGTACAGCACTTTGGTCTACCAGGTGTGTTTTTAAAGTGCTATATAAATAAATGATGATGATGATCAGGATATTAAAAACTATGAAAGTCTGTTACATTTAGACAGTTGTGATTACTTACTAAATAAATTACTTTTTAAATGAATTACTGATCACCAGTGTTGGGCAAGTTACTTTGAAAAAGTAAATAATTATAGTTATTAATTAATTCTTCGAAAAATTAACTGAGTTACAAGATTCTAAAAGTAATTAATTACTAGGAAAATTAACTATTGCGTTACTTAATAAAAAATGTTTAACCCTCTGGGGTCCAGGGTATAATTAGCCATTTCTGACTACTTTTAATTTTACCTCTTCATTTCACCTATAAAAACTATTTACTTTGCCTTGTTTGGTATCATTCTTTTCAGCACAACCTCACGTGTCTGAATTTACAGTTATGTTTTCATTTTGACATACTGTATTAACACAACTAATCAAAAGCAGACAAAATACATAAACTCAGAGTAGAAAAAGTTATATTTTATTTTATTTTATATAAGATCCACAAACTACACACTCCAAACACACTAAAGGTCAGAAATCTATGGGCAGAAATCTGTGCCATCAGAAACTGAATTTGAATAAGTTAAAACTGAATTTGAATTACTCGGATTGAATCTGAATTGTAACTTGAATGAAAGCTTTTGAAAACTGAATTTGAATTAGTCTAATTTGAAATTGAATTTATAGTTTGAAAATGAATTGATTTGCTTTGAAACTGCATTTTATCCTTTAAAAATTCAGCTCTCAAATAATTTCAGATTCACTTCTCACCATTCAGTTTCAGTTCTACAATTCAATTTCAGTTCCAAAATTCAGTTTTTTGGGACTTACATCCGGTTCCGGTTCAAGCGCAGATTAATAGAACTACAGACTGATAGCGTTACTGATGGAATCTACAGCGTCTTGAGCTGAATTAAGACTTCAGAAGTCATTCGTCATGTCGAATGACCAGCGGATAAACTCTCAGGTTGGTAATAAATGTATTACATGTATAAGAACAAGCGTCATGTTAACAAATGATAGCCGTACAGTAACTTTTATGCTTATTGTAGCTGCTAGCTAAAAACGCTAATTTAGCCTAGTTTGCCCTGGATTCAGCTTTGACAAACAAATATGATCGACTGTTTCTAGTAGAATTCCAAAGTTGTCATCTTGTACCCTGTCAGAGCCCTGTATGCTTGCAGAGACCCCTACAGTAGGGAAACATGCAAAACGCTGTCCAAACCTTTGTATTTTAGCTTTATTTATGTCTTACACAGCATCCCAACTCTTTAGCTAACTTAATAACTTTAGCTAAAGTGAATAGTTAGTCTAATTCATTAGTGCAGCATTAATCTGAAGAGAGAGAAAGATCCTCTTCTGGTTTCAGGGTCAGACTTAAAAACCTTGAGATCAGGCTCCACAGAGTTCAGATGGAATCTCCTGTAAAGAGTGTCAGCTGATGTCACACTTGGATCTGATGAGGTAGCTCTGATTTCTGGAGCTGCAGTGAATAATCCTGAATGTTACATTTAGGAAGCTGCATGTATAGATATGCATATCAAGTTTATGTTTTTTCCTTTGAGGGATTTTAATTCTCTAAAATGTTATCCCTGTTACATTTTAGTCTTTGTTTCCTTAGGACACAGTAGTGTTTAGTACTTGTACTATTAACGTTATAGGAATGTCTTTTTTACCAAACAGATCACAGGTGACTGCTTTTAGTTATCAAGATTCACACCAGCGTGTATTTTTGTCTTAACGACATCATCGGGCTTCTGCTCTTCATCACTCTTTTCCCTCCATTCAAAATAAGCCTTATCATTCAAAAGATTTAATATATGTATATATACATGTATAGGGATAGGAAATTTCAGTGAGAGCCACCTCCCAAGCTCCATCCAGATGCAAATGCTGGGCAAGATCAACGCGGAAGCAGCTGCTCACATTATTTTTAAATACATTTAGACTAGCGTTTGAAGATACATTTGCCCGCGTTGTTTATGTTTCGACAGAATTTTAAACTTGTCTGAACTGTATTTGTTCATAGTAAGTAATAGAAATTGCTAAGTTGCTTAAAGCGGAGTTAGAGGAAATTTTTCTTTGCTCCTTGGTTCCCAGAAGTTGTTCTCCTTTGCCCTAGACTGCAGTTCATTGTCACTTTGCAGTTTCCACGTCCACTTCATGAGGTAAAGAAAAAGCATCCTTACATCTTAGTTCAGGGGTGACCACCTCCAGGCCTCAAGAGTAGGGATGGGTACCGGTATCCGGTACCACATAAACGGTAGTAACCAGACCAAAAAGCAGCACACATTTCGGTGCATTTTTTCCTGAGATGTCATACACTTTGGATTCTAGCCAATCATTTTACGTTTCCCAGGATAGTAGGCGGGCTCAGGTATGTACGTTCTTTTCAAGCAGAGCTACAGATCAAAAATATCCAAGACGAAGCGATCAAAAGTCTGGCTGTACTTCACAACAAAAGATGCAAACTCAGCAGCCTGCAACAAGTACTTTAAGGTGATACTGTGCAAAGGAGGTAACACCTCAAATCTGATGAAACCTGGCGATGCGTAGCGTTTTTTTAAAAGCAGAGAAATGCACCGTATTTGATAGCTTGCGGCAAGACTGAGCACATCTACTGCTGGTGTGGTGCCTGTTATCGGACCCGGAGTTAGCAACATCCCCCAAGAACCCGAAGAGTAGAGTCCTGGCCCCTAGCCCTGCCAGTGTAGCAGAAATTATGACGGATGATGATGGCAGCAGCAGCCGTTCTTCTCTGCGTGAGTAGCTTAATGTTGTTTGTGTGTAATTTACGTTGAGTAGGCTAACACGTTATTATATTAATGCATGTAAGGTGAACTAGCAAACAGTTGTAGTTACATGCGGCTGTCTTCTTGTTTGACAGCAGATACTCCCTTCACCCTGGCCAAAAAGGCTAAAATGACTAAAGAAAAAGTGCAAAACAGTTAAACATGAGAGGCTTTTGGACAAAGTTTGTGTTTTTTCCATTGTTTAAGCACTGCTTCCAGCCAACAGTGATACCATATATGCCCTGTAGCTGCAGAAAAGGCTAACATTGTTATCTTTTTACAAAAAACAGCTGAACATGAGAGGTTTTTGGAAAAAGTTTGTGTCCTCCATTCTTTAAGCACCGGTTTGAGCACCGTTTAAACACCGGCACGGTTTCAAAAGTACCGGTTTGGCACCGGTATCGGATAAAACCTAAACGATACCCATCTGTACACAAGAGCCAGTATCTTGTAGGTTTTAGATAACACCCTGGGTCACTACAGATGATAAGTTCATTGCCAGGCCTCTAGAGAACTTAATAATTCTGCCCAATTAAGTCAGCTGTGCTGGATCAAGGACACAAACCTGCAGGAAACCAGGTCTCAGGCCTGGAGTTGGCCATCCCTGTATTTGTGGATACAGTTTCAGCAACAATAGAAAGACATGGATTTGTGATTAACTTGACAATGTCCTGCATGATAAGCATTTCCTGGAAACACCTGTCAAATTCTGCAACTTTTAAATTCACTGTAGATTTCCTCGCCTCTAGTGTGCCCTTTAATGGCAAAAGTATGAGAAAATCCTCCTTCGTTGACAAGTCTTCAAAAGCCTTTCATAGCGCTTATATGATCAGCAGCTCAGAATAACCTGTCGAACCTGAAGCAGTATAATATGTTCAGACTGACAGACGGGGTCATAGCTGCAGTGATGCAAACGTTGCACCGATCTGTTGTCATGAAGAGAGAGTTGAACGTAAAAGTGAAGCCGTCGATTTACTGGTCCAGCAACGTCACTACCCTCATCTGTGGTTTTGGCTAGTGACCAAAGACTGAGGTCATGGATACATGTGGTGGTAATGAGCTTCCTCTGAAGGGTCAAATTATTATTATTATTAGTTTGTTTGTTTGTTTGTTTGGGGGGGGGTGTTGGTATTTTGTGGCTTGTAGTGTTTCGGAAAACTATAAATAATGAATATGATGATGACAACAATTATCATGTTTATTATTGTTATTTATTATTATTATCATTTGCAGTGGCACTATTTCCTCGTGCGGTTAGATATCTAAGATCTAAAATCTCAGTAATTTATAGATCAATATTTCCCCCATTTAATATATGCAAATACTATGATTACAGAACTTTGAGAACAAGATGCATGTAAGACATCTGAAATGAAAAGTAACACATTCTTCTTTCTCAGGAGGTTATGAGGTTAACGTGTTTTCATTTGTAAAGCAGCTGAGTTCCTGTAATGCACAGTTTTACCAGCAGATGGAAGCAGACATCAAATGTGATTCATGACCACTTAAACTTTTTCACTGAAAGGTTAAATGGGGGGACCTATGTGCTGGTTCAGGACATATGAAGTGAAGGTGTTCATGATGTGTGCCTGTTAAACCATAGAGAGAGAGAGAGTCTACAAATGTTTCCACAAGAGGATTTATAAAGCATGGAAACCCAGAGGAGAAGACAAACTAAACTGCTGCTGTAAAAACAAGAGCATAAATAACAGTTACATTGCTTTGTACATAAAGGAACCAGAAGATGTGATGCAAATTCTGTATTGTGAAAAAGTGCATCTACATGTATGTTTATTACACATAAAAAAGACATTTGTGTTCAGGGGAAAAAAAAGACAAATATAAAAATCTGTAACATGTGGATGTCCTCTGGTCTGAGGTGCTGGGGGAACCAGTTAGAGACCAGCAGCTGGATGACAGTGGTTGGACTGGTGGACTACTTCAGTGAAGAGTAGACGACATCTGGCTCTGAACACAAACACACACAGTTCAAACAACAGGAAACATGATTACAAGCTTTGTAGTTCAATCAACACCTTCAATCTCCACCTCTCTGCATCACACACAGTCCCAGTTCAGACTTTATTGGGAACCAGCTCAAAAACAAATAACAATTCGCTGAACCACCAAACTGTAACACAGGGATAAAATGGTAATGTCATTATTTGAAATGTTAGCCATGTTTAAACTAAACAGGATCTACATGATAGCAAACAAAAGAAGAACAGGCTCAGTTTAACAATAAAAAGAAAAAGATATGAATCAATTTGTGGTTAATTTAGCATAGCATGAAGACTTGAAATAGCTAACTGTGCTTTGTCCAAAGCTAAATAGCAGCTTTACCAGGGCCACATTTTTCTGTTTTGACATTAACTGACATCTTTGGTTGTCGATGGTACGTTGACTGTAACTGAAGCACGCTCACTACAATAAAACACATCAGAAAGCACTGTGGGTATAACGAGTGCTGCTATATTATTTATTGCACTAAATCTATGGTCAGACTGACTGGCTGCATGGCTGCGTTTGATGTCTAATACACTGGAAAACGTGTGAAATATTCAAAATTCAAAAACACCACTGACAGCTGGTCCATATGAGGTGGACCTGTGGCTGAGATGAAGCTCTGAGACACTGGCTCCTCACATGACATGCAGCTGAGGAGCCAGTGCATAAATACCGCTTAGCAATCAACCACAGTGACAGCTTCAGTATATGTGGTGAACATAGGTGTGCATGTGTGTGCTAGGTTATTTGACTCTCTTCATATTTACGTTTATAACCTGCAAAGACTTTCCACTGTTTTTCTCTCTTTCTCTGCAGAGAAATTCAGCGTGACCACAAAGAAGGGGGGCTGTTCAGGGGGAACTCCAGGGTGGGGAAATGTTATCTTGTTTAAGTGCACACTGACACACATCATCACAGAGCACTAAAACCTCTCACAGCATAGACAATATACGTGCCCAAACTAGGACACAGAGCAGTGAGAAGTCTCACGAGGTTCAGACTCCAGAAAACAAGAATGAACCAGCAGGAAGTAGCTGCAGCTGTGCTTTTACATGTACAACTTTAAAGAAGTCAATATGATTAATTGTAATAAAGCACATTTCGTCTGTTCAATAAAACAACAACATAAAGGAATAAACTGCGTACTTCTTGTCATGAGGAGTGCTCAACGTGTTATATGTTCAGTACAAACTTGCAGTTGTAACCAGTTGACTTTTGCACACAGGTTTAATTACAATTACAAACTTTAGACAAGTCAAAATTATTTAAAGGGACTAAAGTCAGAAAAAAAATCCTTTTAATCCAAATTATAATACTGCACATTTCACATCTTTGCAATGACATAAATACCGTCACTAGTGTTTTTCCCTGCTTCTAGGAGCAAATCTTATAACTCAGCAGCCATCTTGGTAGCACTACTGGGGAGAGAGCTGGGTAGTTTTGGGTGGCTGTAGCACAGGAGGTGAAACGGCATCTACTGTTCAGAAAGGTCATGGTTTGTGTGTGTGAATGTTAGCTAGAAAGCACTTAAAGTGCTTGTGTTAATGGGTGAATGCGGCATTTTGTATTAAGTGCTTTGAGTTTTCTGGTACTGTAGAAAAGTGCATATAAGAATCAGAACCATTCTTTTTCTACTTCCCTTGTGTGTGGCAGCCTGTTATGGCAGCTCTGCTCATTTCTGAGCTGCTCTCATATTTTCCTCTTTTCTTCTCTTAAGTTTTTACTTAAGTCTCGGGTTGGGTATCGTCACTGAATCAATTCGATTCTGATTCACAATTCGATTCGATCTGGGGGAATTTGGCCTCAGACAGTCAGAAATATTATAATTCTGATCACGTATCAGTACATTTCCATATTATTACATATATAAAAAGAAATCTGACACTTGCGAGACTTCAAAAGGTGTAAACATCACAGCAGATGCCTTTGTGTCAAAGTAACTGAGAAAAATGTGGTTTTCCTGGCCTGGGATTTTATAGCAGATTACCTTAAAATATTCTACAGTAGATCAAAAATGAAAGAAAACCATTAATCAACATATGAACATTACCTGATGATGCTGAAGTGAAGCAGAGCAAAGTTACAGAGGTTTTATTAGAGACACGGCTAAGCGTTTACAATTTTGCATAATTTTAAAAACGTTAAAATTTGTTCAGTATTGAACAGCAGAAATGAAGCTTTCTTTTCAGGAGTAAGTGAAAGAAGAAGAAAAAAATCCAGCGGCTGACAACGCTGTACACAACAGCAGACTTGTGTGTAATAAGCAAGGGAATAATGCAGAAAAGAGATTTTTAGATGAGAAACTGTTCTTGAAGTACAGAGAGAGAGAGAGAGAAAGCTGTGGAAGAAGTGTGATTTTATCGTGGTGGAAGCAAAATAGCAAAAGTAAGAGGGAATTCATGACAATGTTTATGTGAAACGAAATGTGAAGCATAGTTTGGATCTTCTTTTGCTGCTGGTTTAGTGAATTTTGGTTGGAGAGAGATAAAACTTGCAGCTTCAGAATCAGTGCAAAAAGGGCGTAAACACAAAGCACGGATCAGAATCAGCGAGCTGTCGGCTTTCAGCCCCGACTGTGTCCGTGCCGTCCAGGTGAGAAAGGCGACGTCTCACTGATTCTGATCCGCGGGTCCGTGCTGGTGTGTACCTGCTCTCATGTACTGTTTTAGCTGTTTGGTGATTGTTGAACTTTTGTGAGGTTTAACCTGAGATTCTGGCATTTCAGGCAAAATAAATTCATACAAAAAAATCAATTCAGGATTTTAATGAATCGTTGAATGAATCCAAGCTAGAATCGATTTTAATCGATAAATCGATAATCAAAACCCATTAATTTCTTTTATTACTGGACATATTTATTTGTTTCTTTTTTTATTGTTTGAGAAAATTGTAGTCAGTTAAAGATGTGTGTATTGACAGTTTACACAGGATTGGTGAATCCCAACAACACCAGCATCACACACACAATCACCACTAAAAAAAGAAAAGAAAAATAATTACCTCTGCATCACCTGATTGGATCTTTTTGATCATTTGATATTTTAACAGTGCTGTATGTTATTTCATTGTCATATATAATGTCATCTTCTCCAGCTTCTTCTCGTTCTGATGGAAAGATGAACAAAAATGAACAATGACATACTTTTAAAGGCCTTTAGTGGAAAATGCGTTTAGGTGAACTGCAAATGAGGTTGAAACATGACTGTAGAAAACATAGACGGCCTAACAGTTCCCCAAAAGTGAAGCCAAATGATCTTACACCCCCTCCCCACTGCTGTATAAACTGCTGGTTTGGATTCATTCTCATAAACTTGATTCAAAAAACTAAGTTAATGCTCTAAATTCACTCGAGAGGGTCACAAACAGTAAGCCTTCGTAATTGTGTTGCTAAATGCTAATCATTAGCAGTAAACACAATAACAAAAAGGACCTATAGAGTGATGTTAGATGTTGTATAGAGCTACAAGATGGCACATTTAAATACAGCGCTGTGGTTATGATGACCTTAATTTAACAAGGAGACCATTATGGTAAAACCACAAGCACAGATCATTAAAACCGGAGCATCTGGATACGTATAAAGTGCAGAAAAGCATGTTCAGTCACATTCAGTGGGCATTTGATCCAGTGACTCCATCTGATGTCAGTGGCCCCAATAAAAGGACATTTGGCTTAAATTTTGTACATTGAAGGGAAGCTGAGGCATGATCAAAGAATGGAACCAATTTATTACACTGAACAGTGTTTATGTACAAGTCTGAGTCTCACCTTCAGGTTTCCTGTGAACACATCGTCTCAGCAGCAGAACCAGTAACACCAGTAGAACCCCAACACAGACCGAACAAAAAAATGACAACACAGAAAGAATGACAGGAGAGAGAAAGGCAGAAAGAGTGTTGGAGCTGGAACCAGGAGGAGGCGTAGATGCAGGTGGAGAGGTGGATGCAGGTGGAGGTCTGGTAGTGTACCTCTCTAAAAAAAAAAAAAACACAGTCATTAAGTAATCGTCACATTGGGAATGTTGAAATCTGCAGAAACAGGTGAGTGTTTGCTGACCTTGGTTTGTTGTGCAGCTCAGCAGTGAGATCAGAACTAAAGAGAAATGACACTCAGGTTGATTTGAGGTGAACATAAAGAACAACTCCACACAAACAGCTGACAAACACACAAACTCGTCTCTCTGATATATCTGTTCACTTCCTATTTGATGACAGCAACTGTGGTGGGGCGCGTTCTGTGGTGCTGCTGCAGGTGAAGCAGATGCACCTGAGCAGCATCAATAAACATGCCTCGTTGCATAAAATGGGAACTGGGTCCTGTTGTGTTGTTGTTGTGTACATGTGACTGCGGAGCTGCAGTGTTATATGTGTGACAGCAACCGTGAGTGGAATAAAGAGATGATGGAAACCATTGAACTGTCGTCAGGTCTGCCCTGGGTCATTTACAGCAACATAATTCAATAAAGCTTGAAAAAATTTTATAAAGTAAGGTTGAAAATTTGACAGATCGCCCATATTCTTAACACATTTTTAATCTTTGGGTCTGCAGAGCTGGAGCCCAGCTGTCACTGGTTGAGCAGCAGTGTATTAATGTAACACTTCACTGAAGTCCAATGCGGGGTTAACAACATATACAACACAATAATAATAAACACACTCACACACACACGGGGCCAACTTTGAGTCCCTGATTAACCTCACATGTCAAGTGAGCATGTTTTACGATTTTACACCAAGTTTTATGTTTGAGGAAACAGATTTTAAACAGTCTCTGCTTCTTTTTACCTTAAGAACTCTTTAAACCATCATTATTTTTACTGTAGGTGCAATGACTGCACTGTGGAGATATATGGACAATGTGCACTAATTATAAATATTACTCTTAAACTGTCCAGCTGTTTTCATATAAAGCATGAATGATTTGAGCTTTTCACTGCCTGCTGTGTTTCCTCGACTCCTGAGCAAAGATAAAGAGTCAGTTCAGACCTGCAGTTGGTCCTCGTGGTGTTTTGAACTTGAATTCAGCCTGATTTGTTTTTCATGTCTTCTCCTCCATCATCAGTTATCAGGAGAGCAGACAGTCAAAGTACAAGAATTCAAACAAACACAGAGATTCTACTTACAGAGCAGACACAGCACAGATGTTTCCTTCATCGTCCTTCTCACTCATTTGAGCTTTTTTCATTTCTGTCTCTGACACCAAGTAAAGCCCGCCCTCTTCCTCTGAGCACCAGCTTTTCTATTGGTTCAAAGACAGTGAGGGGGGACTCACTTTTTTGTGTAAAGAATACATATTTTAAAACTATAAACACACTGCAGTGCCCTGTTTCTTAATGCACTTCACTCTGCTCTCAGTGATCTGTAGTTTGGTTGATGAACAAATCCATGTCCATGTAGTTACGTCCCCCTCAGTGAGAGAGGCAGATATGAGCTGAAACACAGGAATCAAACCAGGGACGCTGCTGTTATGGAGCTGAACTGGAACCATTCAGACACTGAGGCCCTCTGAACACATTTTAATCACAGCTGTGCAGAGACACACTGATGACTGACTGGAACACTAGGAAATGTGCATCTGGCACAGTGACAGAGTTTACCTTTTGAAGAAAGTTGGCCAACTTCTTTCTCAAACATCTCTGTCTTATCACTGTGTATAGTGCGGGTGTAGCGCTGAGGACTTCAACTGTTGGGGGGGGGAGGAATACTTTGAGGACCTTCTGGATCCTACTGGCACACCTTCTGTAGAGAAAGCAGAGTCTGGGGATGAGTGGGACGACTCATCCATCACAGGGAGTGAGGTCCCTGAGGCAGTTAAGCAACACCTTGATGGCAGGGTACCTGGGATGGAAGCGATTTGTTCCTGAAAGCTGTAGATGTTTAAAAGCTGTCTTGGTAGACACGCCTCTACAGCTTTGCAACTTTGTAGTTCTTTACTAGCTCTTGGGGATTCTTCAGGGTGCAGGGGAGTTTACCCAACCAGTCTACATATGTTGTGTATGCCTTTCGGAGGTGTTTTGGGAATATGCGTTGTCTGGCCTGTTGCTACTGGCCATTCGATCCATATAGAACCGTTGCAAGAGCTTGGTCTGCACATCCACTTATAATTAGTCGGGATGGTTTCTGGAGGGTGCTGGACTCTGCCTTTTGTCATTGAATCTGTTGAGATTTTTTCATGAACCAAGTGCTGGAAGGCTTCCACGTTGGCATTCCCAGAATCTCATCTTTGATTTTTGAGGATAATCTGGTTCTGTTGGCTGCATCAGGTGGTGACCTCCACCTTACACTGGAGTGGTTCGCAGCTGAGTGTGAAATTGCCTGAATCTGAATAATTGCCTCCAAGTCTAAGGCCATGGTCCTCAACCAGGAAAGGGTGGAGAGTTTTTACTCATGGTCAGAGATCAATTCCTGCCCAAAGTGGAGGAGATCACAACTCACAGCCAAATCACACAACAGTCACCTCAAAGCACTTTATATTTTAAGGTAGACCCTGCAATAACACATACATAGAAAAAAACAAACAATCATACTTTCCCCTTTGAGCTAGCAATTTGGCAACAACTCCAACTCTACTTTTAAATACTCTAGGAACAACAAGTCTAAGAGCTCTAATGGGGTAATTATTGAACACTTTTCAATAAAGGCCCATGTCCTCATTATAGGTTTGGCAGCGTTTGTGGCAGTGAAGTGATTAAGTAACAATTTTTATAAACTGTAGACACATCTTCCATCATTCTTTTTCCATTCCTAACATCTCTACTGAGAAAGTCTGTGACCACAAAGAACTTGGGGGTGTTTCTGAGAAAAGGAAGATGGACAACGT
Organism: Oreochromis niloticus; assembly: GCF_001858045.2. Taxonomy (NCBI): domain Eukaryota; kingdom Metazoa; phylum Chordata; class Actinopteri; order Cichliformes; family Cichlidae; genus Oreochromis; species Oreochromis niloticus. Next base: position 63,153,914 of record NC_031967.2, read on the forward strand.
CAAAGATGTTGAAGATCTTGTTGAACTGCAGAGGTGTCAGTCTGCCACAGAGACCACAGAGAATAAAAAAAAAACAAACTGAACACTTCTCTTAGCAAAACTAGGGCACACCGCAGTGAGTCTCACCAGCTTCAAACTATAGATAACCAGTGTTGGGCAAGTTACTTTCAAATAGTAATTCAATTATAGTTACTAGTTACTTCTTCAAAAAAGTAACTGAGTTAGTAACTGAGTTACAATATTCTAAAAGTAATTAATTACTTGGAAAAGTAACTATTGCGTTACTTAAAAAAAAAAACAAAGAACGTTTAACCCTCTGGCGTCCAGGGTATAATTGGCCATTTTTTTACTACTCTTGATTTTCTCTCCACATTTTACCTTTAAAAACTATTTGCTTTGCCTTGTTTGGTATCATTCTTTTTAGCGCAACCTCACGTGCCTGAATTTACAGTTATGTTCTCATTTTGTCATACTGTATAACCAGAATTGATCTAAAATCAGACAAAAAACATAAAATCAGAGTAGAAAAAGTTATATTTTTACTGTAACAACCATAAACATGTTTAATGAATCATATTTTATAACTTCAAATGCAAATATTAATTGTCAATTTTAAAATCCTATGCACAAGTTTTGCAAACAACAAAGTTATTTGCATCCATTTACCTTTTACCCTTTTTTTAAATAACCATTTCAAACTATTTACAGAACAATCAGCTGTTCTTCAATAAGATGCCACACAAATTATTTGTGCCACTCCAAAAAAATCATTTCTGTCCACTATAAAGGAGAACATCACAGCCTGATACCTGCAGGTCTGACAGCAGCAGGTGTATCACTGCTGTTTCTACCTGGAGACAGCAGTCGCCTCATTGTTCTGACACACAACACAAAACTATCCACAACACTACACACTAACTACACAAGACAACACATTAACTACACACTACAAACATGCTAAACGTCACAAATCTCACATCTCAAAACTCGCTCTCTCTTTCTCTCTCTCTCTTTTCCTGCTCTCTCTCCCTCTCTCTTTCTCTCTCCCTCTCTCTTTCTCTCTCCGTCACTCCTAAAACTTCCCCTGTTTTGTTTTGTTTTTTTGCTCATAAGCAGAGAGTGCTTGCTAGCGCTAACGTGGCGAAACTATTGAGGAAAAAACGCCGCGTATATATCGTTTATCATGACTCTGGTTTTACGTGGCCTATCGACACAATTTATAAACTAGCACCTTGTTGCTTTGTCTTTAAGTGGTCATGTGATCGGCTTACCACGACTACTTTATTCTTCCTCAGTCAAACAGCAGCACTCATGCGATTGTTTTGCCTCCTTAGCTCCAGGTGTTGTGCTAGACAGTGATCGTGATTACCGTCTGTGCGGGAGCGCGCAGCTGCTTAAAGCTGTAGCGCCCAGATTACTTACAGCTACTTCCTGCAGCTGATATAAGATGCAGTGAACTGAACACAGCTTCAACTGTTTGTTGAAAAATAGTAACGGACCGCGTTACCTTGTTAGTAACTGTAACGGCGTTGTAACGATAGGAATAGTAATTAGTTAGATTACTCGTTACTGAAAAAAGTAACGCCGTTAGTAACGCCGTTACTTGTAACGCCGTTATTCCCATCACTGTAGATAACACAAATCAACAAGAAGTTTTATGTGTAGAACTTTAAAGAAGTCAGAATGATTAATTATTTTAAAAGACATTTGGTCTGTTCATTCATAGCAAAAAAAAAAAATGAATCTTACTGATGATGCAAACAGTTTTTGTGTGCACCAACATACACACCATGGCTGCGTTTGATGTCTAATACACTGGTAAACGTGTGAAATATTCAAAATTCAAAAACACCACTGACAGCTGGTCCATATGAAGCTCTGAGACTCATCCTGAATCACTGCTGTGTTTAAAATCATTTAGCTACAGCGTTTTCTACATTATCATGCTGACTGCTCTGTTGATTTGGCCTAAATACACTTGCTGATCTTGTGTTATTCTGTAACGACTCTTTAAATTGTAAATTTGGTTATACATAATAATTTAGCACTTCCATCTCATGCTAGCCAGAATAACTGTGTGTGTTGTGTGGGAGTGGCCTGTTGTCCCTCTGACTACAGCTGGCATGCATCTGAGGAGCCAGTGCATAAATACCACTTAGAAATCAACCATAGTGATGGCTTCAATATTGTGGTGAACATAGGTGTACATGTGTGTGCTATCTTGATGCATGCTCAATCATCCAGGTATGTAAATCTCCAAGAGTTCATCTGGACGTACCGTTTTGAAAACGCTACATCCAGATGAACAGAATCAACGTTTGGAGATGTGTGTGTTATGTTATTTGACTTTGTTCATATTGACCTTTATAAACAGCAGATACTCTCCACTGTTTTTCCACTGTTGTTCTCTCTTTCTCTGCTGAGAACTTCAGCGTGACTACAAAGAACGGGGTGTGTGTGTGTGTGGGTGAGGTGGGGGGTGGGGGCTGTTCAGGGGAACTCCAGGGTGGGAGATGTTATCTTGTTTAAGTGCACACTGACACACATCACAGAGCACTAAAACCTCTCACAGCATGGACGACATACCTGCCCAAACTCACAGAGCAGTGAGAAATCTCACGAGTTTCAGACTCTAGAAAACAAGAATGAACAACAGGAAGTAGCTGCAGCTGTGCTTTTACATGTACAACTCTAAAGAAGTCAATATGATTAATTTTAATAAAGGACATTTGTTCTGTTCAGTTAAACAGCAACATGAAGAAATAAACTGCGTACTTCTAATTGTGAGGCGAGTTTAAATTGTTATATTTTCAGTAGGAACTAGTACTTAGTAGTAACCAGTTAACTTGGGCACACAGAATAATAACAAGGTCTTTATTTGATCCACCTGTCTCAACTAATTACAGACCTCAGTGCAGCATTCAGTACTGTCAACCACAATATTTTTTATGAGCTTCTTGGATGAGAGGTGATGAGGGAATTGATGAACCATCATCAAGAAACTTAAAGAAGTCACGTTGTTTCTTTTCAAGCCTGTTAGACTCTGATGACCTGGATGACTGAGAACCTACACAGACACACTCTTGTGTCGTGATTGCATTAAGATAAATCCAGTTTAAATACAAATACAATTTCTGCAGTCTATGTGTCTTTAAATGCGTAAAGAATCGATAGAAATTATGTAAATAAATCAGAGTGATTTCAGAGTTAAACTTGGGCACCAACCCAGTAAAATGTTGTCCACATTCAAATTTAGATTCTTTTATTATCATTCGGTCAGTTTTGCCTGAATGTAGATGTACAGGGTTTTACTGTTAATCATCCAAACCACATATAATGTTCTTATTACCCATTATATACATATTGTGAGTACAAGAAAACAATTATTATAATATGATGTGTTAAATTTGTTTAGATCACAGGAATAAGGAAGGATTGGTCTGTGTTTTGGGGTGGAGGGTCTCAGTGTTTGTAATATGTTAACTCTGTTTTGTATGTTGTGTAGAGGAATTTGGTGTAGCTTGGGTGAGGAGATTACTTTTATGACCGGCAGGAAGTCACGTATACAGACATACACACAGTGCTTTGACTGTTACGACGCACCCACACCTACATGCACACACAGGCACTCACGTGCTCGTGCATACACACACAGACACACAGAGTTTGCAGCACACCATGGGGGTTTTATGATGGGGTCACTTCTATAAAGCTGTGTTTCACAGCATATACATATATGTATATATATAAATGTTGTATAGAGCAACAAGATGGTAAGATAGTTTAAATATAGCACTGTGGTTCTATTGACCTTAATTTAACAAGAAGACCATTATGGTAAAACCATTAGAAAAGATCATTAAAACCTGAACACCTGGATATGCAGTAGTGTTTTTTGATACCGGCAACACAGGCGGTTGCCCAAGGCGGCATCGTGGTGGGGGGCGGCATCACGGGCATCGGCAAAAAACCCCAAAGTTGCTCGTACTCATGCTGCCATCATGCAAGCGCATATTGGGAATGTCATAGGCACTGATTGGTTTTCTATCGACCATTTGCTGGGAGTAAGGGTGCCCTCCGTTTGCGAGGTGCGCCTGCTGCTTGCTACACAGGGAGGAGAGCGCGGGGCAGCGGGGGATTCTCTGGCTGGCTGGAGAAGCATCTAATAACCAACTCGCAAAATAAAACTAAATTAAAACAAACCAACAAACATGGAAACACCAGGTATTATGATACAGACTTATAATTTGCACCAATGTCAAAATTCTATACACATTTCATTCATAATGTATCCATTATGTATTCATGATTTGAATACTGGGTTGTGTGAAATCCCAGAAATACACCTTAGACCAGAGATGGGCAGTAACGCGTTACTGTAATCTGATTACTTTTTTCAAGTAACGAGTAATGTAAGGGATTACTATTGCAAAAACGGTAATTAGATTACCGTTACTTTCACGTAGGAACGCTGCGTTACTGCGTTACTAAAACCGTGATTTTTTGTGAGAATGTCTCATGACAGTGACGTAAGCGAGTGCGACGTTCATGACAACAGCTGTGTGCAGATCAACAATGGACAGTGCGGGAGAGAGTATGAGCATGCAGCGTTTAAAGCGTGGAAGTACTGACCTTATTTTGAGTTTGATTCCATAAAAAGTGACAAAAACATTAGTGTCCGTTGTGCGTGGGAAGAAAACTTCTTTTTACAGCGAAAAAAACCCCTAAACTTCCAAGCAAGCACCGAGTGCGCTACGACGTAATGTGAAATTCACAGAGAAACTCGCGGATTCTTCAACTGACCGCTGCGGCACACCTGCACCAGCAGTGGCAGTCCTAGCCTGTTTGGCGCCCTGGGCGAACACCCCCTCTGACGTGTTATTGTTTGTTTACTTGCACTGCTGTAACTGGAGCCTCGTCGTCTCGTCTCTCTATATACTGGACTGTATGTAGCGGAGATGACAATGAAGTTTACTTTGACTTCAGCAGCGAGCAGGCGCACCGAGGGCTCTCGCGCTCACTTTTCGCGTATAGAATTTTGAAAAAACATCAGTGCAATTTATAAGTTTGTATCATAATGTCTGGTGTTTTTGGATTTGTTGGTTTGTTTTTATTTTGTTTTATTTTGCGAGTTGGTAATTTTTCCTGCTCCAGCTAGCCAGAGAATCCCCCGCCGCCCCGCCCTCTCCTCCCTGTGCCGCAAGAAGCAGGCGCACCTCACAAACGGAAGGCGCCCTTACTCCCAGCAAATGGGCGATAGAAAACCGATCGGTGCCTATGACATTCCAAATATGCGCTGGCTGATGTCGGGGCAGCATGAGTACGAGCAATTTTTTTTTTTTTGCCGATGCCCGTGATGCCGCCCCCCACCACGATGCCGCCCCCACCACGATGCCGCCCCGGGCAACCGCCCGCGTCGCCCATATCTAAAACCGCTACTGTGCACCAGGGTAAACCTCCGCCTACCCCAGTCCTGCTTTACAGGTGAAAATAGAGCAACAGGACCGCTAGTCTTTGATTTTATTTATTTTCTGCTGTGTTTTACTTTCATCTGTTTGAAAGAGTGAGTGTAAACTTTTATATGCTGGAATGTGCAGAAAATAGGTTTAAATGTTAAACAAATTTCTTCCAGTCAGAGAATGTTGCATATAATTAAGTTTTTGCTTGATGCATAAAGTTAAAAGATTTAAAGTTTAAAGTTTTAAAAAGAGACGTTTCCATTTGATTACATTTTGTATGATGGATTATGCAGAAAAAGTAGAATTGGGCTGAAAGATCTATCGCTTTATCACCTATTCAGGTTGTAAATCGTGTTTTAAAAAAGTAACTAAGTAACTAAGTAATTAATTACTTTTGAAAAAGTAATTAGTAAAGTAACGGGATTACTTTTGGGGGGAAGTAATCAGTAATTAGTAACTGATTACTTTTTTCAAGTAACTTGACCAACACAACCTTAGACAAAGTGAATCTGTGAACTAAGGTGTAGGTCTATTAGGTTATGTTGTGGTGATCCTCGAGTTGGGGGATTTGTGTTCATACTGGAGTGCAAAATTAAAACCAATGGAAGATGGACAAGAAAAGTTCAAAGCCATCAGGTGCTCAGTTTAGAAAAAATAAAAAAGAAGAGGAGGAGAAACGAGCAAAAGATACAGGTAAGCAGATGTGTCATTGGATAACGGCAGGTCATCCTGAAACAATCAGAATCAGAATACTTTATTAATCCCTAAGGAAATTGTGTGGATTACAGTTGCTCCAAAAGGAAATGGCAAAAATAGTAACAGTAACAGACTAAACTCCAAACAATACATTATATTACAGATTTTAATATTAATTAGTCATTGTCAATTGTTGATTTGTCCTGTTCTCATTGTATGACAAATTATGATGGCTGTTTGGTAGCTGTTTGCATACAATGCATACTCTCTCTCTTCATATGTGTGTGTTTGTTTCTCTGGTGAAATTCAGTATGTTAATGTACAATCCTTAATATGTTTTATGTGTGTGTGTGTGTGTGTGTGTGTGTGTGTGTGTGTGTGAGGGGGGTGGGGGTGCCAGAGGGAGTGTTTGTTCAGGGTGCCAAACAGGCCAGGACCACCACTGTGGATACGTTCGGTGGGTGTTTAATCTAGTGACTCCACCTCAAGTAAGTGGCCCCCATAAACAGGAAATTTGGCATAAATTTTGTAGAATGGAAGGAAGCTGAGCCATGTAGTAAATCTTTTATTCAGTTAGTGTTTGAACTTTTCAGCTTCCAAATGTTTCTAAATTATAACACGAGCAAAAAATGGAAACAAATTATCACACTGAACTGTGTTTATGTAAAATTCTGAGTGTCACCTTTAGGTTTTAAATAAATGTATCACTTGTATTGAGTCCCAGATTTAAACCCAGTGGGAGTTTTCCCGCCAAAGAGGGACAAAGGACCCCCCTGATGATCCTCTACCTAATCACATGAGCCAAGGTCTGAACACCTTGGCTCATGTGATTAAGTAGAGGTAAAGGTGAGGTAAAGACCTCACCAAGGTGTTCAGACCTTGGCTCATGTGGTTAGGTAGAGGATCATCAGGGGGTCCTTTGTCCCCCTTTTGGGGGAAAACTCCAACTGGGTTTAAATCTGGGACTCTCCACCATTGACCCTTAGAACTGAAGAAGAAGCCTGCAGACCAGGACCACCCGACACAGAAACATTTTCTTTCCCCTCGCCATCTCCCTTCTAAACAGTTGACCTGTCACGCTGCTCCCACTGCCAGACTGCAGCTGCACCTTATGTACATTCTGTAGTATTCATTCCACCTCATTTTTTATTTCTGTATTTTATGTATATAAGTTTAGATTAGTTATTTATAGTTGGTTTACACAGCTTTGTGTATGTATGTGTATGCATGTGTAATGTATATAGACACGTATGTGTGTGTGTGTATGTGTGTGTGTGTGTGTGTGTGTGTGATTTACATTGCTGTGCTTGAGAGCCACCATCTACCGGAACCAAATTCCTTGTATTTGTCTGCACATATACTTGGCCAATAAACACGATTCTGATTCTGAAGAAGCTTCTCGGGTGAGAGGTGAAACATCTTCAAGCAACTCAAAGAAGTCCAGACGCTTTTCTTTCCAAGCTCCTTAGACTACGATGACCTGGATGACTGAGAACCTTCACAGACATACTTCTCTAAGAACGTTGGAATTGGTTCTCCACTGATAAAAAATTCCTTGGCTGTGAGTTTTCCTTTTATGATGGAGATGCTGCGAGATTTAGTTGGCTTGAACTCCATTCTTGCCTATACGATGTTTTCCTGGAGCTTCTGTAGCAGTTGCCTAGTACATGGTTTTGTTGTTGTAATAATGGTCATGCCATTTCATTTTCATTTTTCATTTATTTAGGCTATGTCCACACGTACACGGGTATTTTTGAAAACAGAGATTTTCCGTTTTCGTTTTAAAAAATAATCCCGTCCACACGTAAAGGCAGAAATGAAGGAAAACGCTGCTAGGAACATGCCAAAGCAGCAGGTGGCGCTATATTCCTAACCGTGTAGAAATGTTGGCCAATCAGAAGTCTAGAAGCCTCGGTGGGAAATAGTAAACAAAGCTGGGGCATAGAAGCAGAACCGAGTCATATGTGTGGAGGGACAGTAACTGTGTGTGTATATGTAAGCATTTAAACACTGCAGAGAGTACAATTAACAGTAACAGTATTGTAGAAATTCATTTCACCGAAACAACAACGTGGCGCACACTGTGACGTCAAAAAAGGCGCACACCTTTGACGCTGCGTTTTCTCCGTTTTTCTCGTCCACACGTAAATGCAAAAACGGAGTTTTAGAAAATATCCACCCTGGCAGGCGTTTTTAAAAATCTCCGTTTTCAGTGACCGAAAACGCCGTTTACGTGTGGACGGAAGGTGCAAACGCATAGAAAAATCTGCGTTTTTAAAAATACCCGGGTACGTGTGGACATAGCCTTATTCATAAAGCACATTTAATAACAACAGAGAGTTGATCAAAGTGCTGTACAAAGTAATAATTAAACAATGACATTAACATCAACAATAGGTAAGAAAATTAAAAGAAAATTAGGATAAAAAGAATTGGTAACTCTCATGCAGTATCGAAAGCCAAATCTATATGGAAGGCGGGGGAAGTATTCAAGGCCGAATCAATAATTGAGAAAAAAGTTCGGGTCCCCTCTATGAACCATCCTTGACGAAGGGCTCTAGAGGGCGTATAAAGCTGCAAAAGGTCAGAGAAATATTCCAGTGCCTGGCCATTTAGTGCTTAATAAGTTAAACAATAAGATTTTAAATTTAATTCTAAAATGAACTGGAAGCCACTGAAGGGAAGCAAGAACCGGAGTACTATGTTGATGTTTCTTCACACTAGTCAAAAGTTGGGTTGCAGCATTCTGTACAAGTTGGAGCTGGGCCAAGCTGGACTGGCTGACACCCACATATAGGGAATTACAGTAATCCAGTTGAGACAAGACAAACACATGGATTGCTCATTCCAAGTTTTTAAAGATTAAAAAAGACCTCACCTTTGAAAGGAGCCTTAATTTAAAAAAGGACCGCTGAACAACTGAATTTTTTTTTTCTCAAATGTGTTATCCAAGAAAACCCCCAGATTTTTTACATGCGTTTTAACAACATATGTTAAGTTACATAAGTCCAAATCTGGGGCATTGAAATTACACCTTGGTCCAAAAATGATTACTTCAGTTTTATCTTCATTGAAGGTAAGAAAATTTGAGGCCATCCAGGTTTTAACTTTGTTAAGACATTTGACTAGTGTTTCCATGGGAGTGGAGGAGCAGTGAAAGAAGCCATTTATGTCCACTGACGGGAGCACGAACGACCACATGTCCGCCTTACCATTTTCACGAAAAATGTAGTTTTTTACCTTCAGGGCCTTATTGGTGTTTTTAAAAGGCATGTTTGACTTTATGCTTTTCTGTATAGTTTCTGGGATGGTTAGAACTCAAATTACACTGATAGAAATAGTTTATTTTGATACACATGCTGTTTTTTTTATTTTGTTTTTTTAACTAATTTGCACTATAATATTTATTTTCATTTTTTCCTGCAGTATATAAAAATTGGTGAATCTCAAAAATAAAACTATGAAGACCCTCAAAATAAATTTCCTGTTGTTGCAAACTATTTTGTGCAACTTTTTTGTACTTACAGTTTTGAGGGATAAACCTCTTACATTTCTCTAACTAGAACTATAAGTAAAAAAACAACAAAATAAAAACAATTTTCATTTTTTTGTAATTTTTTATTGCACTTTTTTCAATTTGTGTAGTTATTATGCACTTAATGCATACATATTATTAAAGTTTGGGCTACCATAGTTGTATTGATGTATAGTAACTTGAAATGCTCCCAGAAAGGGCACTAAAGCATGTAAAAATATAAAGATATGCTCTGGTGGACTTGGTTCTATGGTAGGTCTTAAAGGTTTAATAAAGAACTGCAAGCAAGTTTCAGTGGATTATTAGCTTGCAACGCTAAGTCAGCTTTTACGATGACTTGATATCTAGATAGGCTCTCTCTCAGCATCCATGTCATCCATGTAGGCTCTAATGGGAGGAAGACACAGGCCACTCTTGAGTCTCTCACCTCCCACTACCCGCCGAGATGCTCGCATTGCCATGATGAATGCCAGAAAGGAAATCGAGCAGCCTGCCATAACTCCAGTTCCCAGGTGCTGCCAGGCTGTGGTGGTGTTTTCATCTCTCAATCCTGAAAGTAGGTCTTGATCAGTCTTGTGATGTTGTTTGGTACGCTGAAATAGTTAAAGGCCATTCACAAGAACTTGTGCGGACCTGACCTAAAGGTTTTGGCAAGGTCTAAAAAGACCACATGAAGGTCTCTTTTTTTCTTTCTTGGCAGTTTGAATCTGGTGGCAGATAATGCTGGCACCAGATTCAATCCAGACATCCCGAGAAGCCCCGGATGCCAGCCTTCTGCATTGATGTGTCAATTGCAAAGAAACAACTATTCTTTGCAGGAAAGTAGATAGCCTCTGGGCCAAGACACTGAAGTCTCACTGAAGATCTTTCTCTCTACGTTCAGCAGGCTGATCTGGCGAAACTGGCTGATGGATGAGGAGTTCTTCTCCTTAGGAATCAGAATACCTCCTGCTCTTTGCCAAGCCTTTGAAATCACTCTTTTCTGCCACACTACCTTCATCCGCTTCCACAGGTATTTGAGGGCTCATGTTTTTTTGGGGGGATTTTTTTTTTTTTTTTATAGAGCCTATATGAAATGCCATTATGTTCTGGGGCCGATGTTGCTGTTGCCTGTTTCACTACCTTTTCCACTCACTCCAAGTAGGTGGTCTTATGTATGCTTAAAATGTGTGCTATGTCTTCTAATGATACTGCCGAAGGGAAGCATGTTTAATGTAAACAGAATTGGTCCTAGCACTGAACCCTGTGGAACACCATAATTGACCTTAGTGTGTGAAGAGGACTCTCCATTTACATGCACAGGTGGGGGTGATGCAGAATGGTAACTGCTAGTGCCTCCGATAATCAGAGTAAGTTTTACTCAGATGATCTTCCAGGTCTTTTATGGCCATTTTGAGGCACCCGCTGTTCTCTTCGACAAAAAGGCACTTAACAAAGTTGTATGGGTTGCTGTAGAAAAGGGTTCTTTCCATTCTTTCTTCTTATGTTGTTGCCTGAGGTGTTTTGCTCTTCAGAGCTTAGTAAGTTGCTACTTCATTTCCTCCTGCAGGCAACTCTTCCAGCTTGGGGTCACTGCACCGAGTTCTCAGATTATTACTGGGAGGACTGCTGCTTTCACCCTCCACATCTTCTCAAGCTCCTTTCTGATACCTTGGTACTTCTCAAGCTTCTTGTGATCTTTATTCCTGATGTTGCTGTCATTTGGTATTGGTCCATTTATTACTACAGCCCTCTACTTCTGCTTGTCCACTACTACTGTCTGGTTGGTTAGCCATCACCAGTTTGTCTGTCTGTATCTAGATGTTCCACACAAGATCTTAGCTCAGTCATTCTTGACCACCCAAGGGTTTGTTTCCCACTTTGACCTCAGGACTTTCAGGCCATACTCAGCACAAATATAGACCCCAGCCTCTATGGATCTTGTGCCTACACCTTGTTCCTGTGTTGTTGTAAATGGTGGTGTGAATCTATGTATTCAGGTAGCACACATTGTACTACCTGGGAAGAAGAAACACCATAGAAAAATGCGGAAAAGAGCTGGGATTCTGGTCAGGCTTAGAAACAGACAACATTGCACCCCATTTCCCAGCATTCTTCTAGCAAACGTCCAGTCTCTCAAAAGCAAGTTAGATGAACTAAGGGCCAGGATAACTTTCCAAAGGGACGTTAAGAACTGCAACATCTCTCTTTTATCCGGCAGGTGGTTCTGGAGCATTCAGATCCACACTAGCAGACACAAAGACATTTTCTACTCACAAGCCATCAAGCATTTGAACTGCTCACATTCTGGACACACCATTAGACACTCACTACAGGTACTGGACTCTACACACTTTCACTTTAAACCACTATAAATCCTCACTGGACAAATGTTTGCCCTACTATAAATATGAAACAACTGTAAATACCAAACAATTGTCTTAAACTCTCTTAATATTTAATAGTTGTTATTTTTTCATTATTATTATCATTATCATTATTATTATTGTTATTTTCTTCTTTAATACAACTGCACACTTCTATATGTTCATGTAAAGCTGAGGAGCACAATTGTTTTTCATTACAGATTTCATTACGGGTATATGTGGCTATACTGTTTATCTATACATGACAAAAAGACTTGAAACAGAAACTGAAGATTTACTAGTCCCTGTCTATCCTTCTCCTCCTTTGGCCAGCTCTTTATCACAGCAGGGTACCTGATCACGGGCAAGGCGTATGTGTTGATTTTTTCTTATCATTCAACTGACTCCTCTTGGGTAGATTTCTAACTTAATAGTGACTTGTCATGTGGGCTTGAAGTTGGCCTCTATGTTGTTTGTGTTGGTTGCCTTGGTCTGCTCTTAGATCCACTATCCATTGATCATAGTGGTTATAAGTTGCATCCTTCTCCCATAAGCTCTTCCAGTATTGTTCTGTCTCCAGCCTTGGTGGAACCATTCTTATATTGTTCCCCTCGCACTATGAGTACACTTTGGATGGTTCTGTGGAGAACAGCTGGTTTATCCTTCTGCCTTCTATTTCTCTGGTGTACTTATCAATCAGCTGGCCAAGGCCGCTTTGCTTGGCAGTTCCAAGGCCTCAGGCATTGACAGCTTGCTGTACTTCTTAGGTGCAGAGTGATGCAGAAAGGTAACCCGTCCTTATCTTTCTGCAACTTCGATAGCTGGCTAACTATCTTCCATGCTACCTTGATCTTGGCCTCTTGTCTCCTTCTTTATGGAGGGTATTACTCCTTGTAGCTGTTCATCTTGTAGCCAAACATTTCACTGATCATTGCTGCAGTAACTATTGTCCAAAGTTTTGTAAAAGAAGCATGTAGACCCGACCACATTGTCACACTTATTTCGGTTGTTGTTTCTTCTACACTAGGCTGCAACTTCCCAGATGCAGCTACACAGACAACAACAAAACTACTCAGAGCCCAATACAGACTTTAATACAGGGGGGACGTGATTCATTCACATTATCTAGCAGATCTTCAGAAGTTACTTCATGTAGTCTTGGTAGCTGGCTATGGAGGGCCCAGATTTCAAGCTTTGCCTTGATCCTGTCTTTCAGGTCAGTTCCTCTCATACTCAATGATCTTTCTTCGCACTTTGGGCTTGGTACCAATCTTGGGTGCGGGTGATAATTATATCTCCCTAGTACCGATGGAGTCTTCAATACCAGCATCCAGATGGATGGCGAAAAAACTGAAGGCTGAGTGTTCCAATCTTTGGAAGAAGGAACTGTGTTCATGTCTAAAGATTCATGAGGTAGAACACAAATCCTATAGCAAGGGGGAGATAGGATGACAGGTCAGGGGTGAGATATCATCACGCCCATTAAAACCTCTTGCTATGCCAGCATCAAGCTTTGCTTGACAGTGCGTAGAAAAGAACCCAATGACACATAATCCCAAAAAGTTTCAAAATCCACCAAACAGATCTAAACTTTGAGGGTTGTGAGTAAAACATGAAGCAGACTGAGCCCAAAAACAACTGTAAACCTGTTTGGCAGTCTGATATAATAAGTAGCTTTGGAAGTGTGCAGTGCTTATCAGTATCATTGTTTTACAGAACAGTATTGTGAAACTGTTGTGAAATCCACTTTTGTTTTGTTTTGTTTTGTTTTGTTATTTTTATGCCTGCTTTGCATCTCCAACTTCAACTCTTCAACTTCAGGTTTTCCACACTTAACCTTTTCACCAAGTTGTGTGAGACTATGTCGAAAGTAGGGTAGGGGCCAGTTGATAATGAGATTTGATTGGACAAACTGGTGTCAGTGATGAAAATAACAGAAAGGGCTGCTGTCAGTGGTTGTAAGGAAAAAGGTCCTTACAAATGTGCCAATTAGCAGCCCACCCCTGCATCAGTGTGTACCTGCACAGCTGTACTTAAAATATGTTCATGCACTCATTTCACAATAGTCAAAATAGAGTTATGCTTCTGATTTGTGTTTTCATCTGTGTGACTCATCTCGTCTGAGAGCATCATAGAGATAAAATCAGGTTATATTTCAAGAGTAGTTACATACTTTTATATTTTTATTGACATTTATATTTAACTGATACGGTTTATGTAGCTAGATTTAGCTACAGTTTTTAAATTCAAAGTTCTTTAAGAGAAAAATGCATTTCAGTGTGTTATAATTTTAAATAGTTTCATCAATTGTATCTCTGCACAGTGAAAAAAGTGCTCCAGCACTGTCTAGAATAGGAAGGGGAATATAAAAACTCTTGCTCAGAGGAGGAGGGCGGGCTTTACTTGGTGTCAGTGACAGAAATTAAAAAAAAAGCTCAAATGAGTGAGAAGGACGATGAAGGAAACATCTGTGCTGTGTCTGCTCTGTAAGTAGAATCTCTGTGTTTGTTTGAATTCTTGTACTTTGACTGTCTGCTCTCCTGATAACTGATGATGGAGGAGAAGACATGAAAAACAAATCAGGCTGAATTCACAAGGTGTTCTTGAAATTAACAACAGGTATACTAGAGGGGCAAAAATGAGACAATCTCTAAAAATAAGAAAGAATTCATAGTTTATACAGCAATAAAGTTTCATTGTTGGGTCTTTATCTTACAATATAAAATGCCTTGAGGAAACTGCTATTGTAATTTTGCATTACAAAATTAAAGCTCAGTTGAATTAAAATATTCTCAGGCATGAATAAAAGCACGAGGGCCATGCAAAGTATTTTGCATCATTTTGAGTTGCTGTTGCAAAATTTTAAGAAAATGAACTGGCCTATCACATATTTTTTTCACTTTTATATTTAGAATGTCTTTTTCCTCTGTAGGTTGATTATTTTGATTTTATTTTATTTTCATCAGGGGTGATTCTTGGTTAAAACATTTGCATACAGTCGAGTAATTTTCAATTGCAATTACAACATTGCTAAAGTAGAAATAGATCTACTTTTTGTTGGTAATTTTATTTTAAATTTTCAAAATATAACACAAAAACAAACCCAAAACAAAGAGGGACGCAAACAGGCTCAGATGTGTTATAGAAAAAACAGTTAATTCAAACAAACTTGGATCACTGTCTGCTCAATAAATATATATATATATATTTAAAAGAAACCTCCTACAAGTCTCTACATTAGAGGAACAGACTCTGACATGACA
The DNA here is from genome assembly GCF_001858045.2 of Oreochromis niloticus. Taxonomy (NCBI): domain Eukaryota; kingdom Metazoa; phylum Chordata; class Actinopteri; order Cichliformes; family Cichlidae; genus Oreochromis; species Oreochromis niloticus. The sequence goes on from NC_031967.2 coordinate 63,169,212, forward strand.
TCACACAAGTGTAGGAATATATATATATATATATATCTATATATATATATATATATAGATATATATATAGATATATATATACGTACAGCTTTTTGTGTGTATATATATATATACAAAAAGCTGAAGTTGATGAAAGTTTACAAATCTAGTTTAGTCCAATCTGGCTTTTGCAAAGTGTTCCAAAAAGGGGTTCCAGACATTCAGAAATGAGTCTTTTGGGTATTTACTGAACCAAATAGATCTACTTTTGAATTTAAATTTTTGAATTCATATAAACTGTCCCTTTATTCTGCCGACTCGGGACCAGATATCACCCTTAGTGGAGAATAGATTAGTAGCAACCTGTCAAAACCATGTTTAGCATTTATGTTACAGTTCATATAATGAGCAAACATCGTCCATGTAAAATTATTTTCTGAATAGTGATTGTTTTCCCATCTTACTAGTATCTGAAAATTTGGCCACCTGGTTCTTCCTGCTGTTGTACAATTTCTCTGTCCGCTCACTGTCCTTTCTCTTTATTGCTTCTTTGCATCAACAATCATACACAAATGAATGGTGTTCAACATGAGAATAACATAAATTTTATATTATATTAAAAATATGTATTATAAAATCTTATATCCTATATTATAGGCAGGCTATGGCTCCAGATAAGATATCAGTGTAACACACTGCTTAGTTATCTGAAATCATCATTAATCATGTGGGGAAAAAAAATCAACCTACATTGGCTTTACTTAAATGTAAATCAATAAATGTTCACTGCACCTTTTTGCTCTGAAGTTTTTTTTGCTGTTCCCATCGAGCTCTCTCCAAATCTCTCTCTCTCTAGATCGTCTTAGCCTTTCTGCTAGAGTGGAAAAGTGCTATACAAGAACCAGTCCATTAATCACTGATCATTTACACCTATTTTAAACCCATCCTGTAGGATGTTAGTAGGGTTGGCAAAATTTAACATTAGAAGACCGCAGACCACCTCATTTTCTGTCATCAAATAGGAAATGTTCAGATATATTAGAGGACGAGTTTGTGTGTTTGTCAGCTGGTTGTGTTGAGTTGTTCTTTATGTTCACCTCAAATCAACCTGAGTGTCATTTCTCTTTAGTTCTGATCTCACTGCTGAGCTGCACAACAAACCAAGGTCAGTAACCTTCTTCTGTCACAGTTTAAACCTGATAAATACTCACTGATATGACCTGATTGGGTTCATGTTTCACAATGTAAAGTCTAACAGATCATCAGTTTTTCATTGTAACCCTCACAGCTCGTCTGACTGTGAGTCCCAGCAGCTCTCAGTTCTTTGAAGGAGACTTTGTGTCTCTGAGCTGTGAGGAGGACGACAGCTCTGCTGGATGGACTCTGAGGAGAAACACAAGCAGACAACAGAGGACTCAGTGTGGAGATGGGTGGGGAAAATTAGCAGGTTCTTCATGTAGCATCTGCTACACTTATCCATCAGACAGTGGAGTTTACTGGTGTGGGTCCAGAGAGGGTCCCATCAGTAACATGGTTAACCTGACAGTCACTGGTAAGCTGAGTGTGTGGAGTTAGTGTTGATGAAGCTGTGTCTAAATGGATGAAATGCTGTAGTTTGTCTCTGTGTTGAGGTGGATCAGTGATCCTGCAGAGTCCTGTCCTCCCTGTGATGGAGGGAGATGACGTCACTCTGCTCTGTAAAACAAAGACCACTCCCTCCAACCTCCCAGCTGCTTTCTATAAAGATGGCTCCCTCATCAGGAAGCAGCCTACAGGTCACATGACCATCCAGCATGTTTCCAGGTCTGATGAAGGCCTCTACAAGTGTGACATCAGCGGTCATGGAGAGTCTCCATCCAGCTGGATCACTGTCACAGGTGACACACTCACCTGTCTGTGTTTCTGCAGGTTTCAACATTCACAATGTGACGACAACTTAATGACTGTGTTTGCTTTATTTTAGACAAACACACCACCACACCTCCACCTACATCCACCTCTCCCCCTGTTCTCTCCGTGTTGTCATTTTTTGGATCAGTTTGTGTTGGGGTTCTACTGGCGCTACTGGTTATGCTGGTGAGACGATGTGTTCACAGGAAACCTGACGGTGAGATTCAGATTATTCATATACAATGTTCAGTGTGATAACTTGTTTCCATTCTTTGGAAATGTTATCATTTACAAATCTTTGGAAGATCAATATTTTACCCTCATTTCCAGCTCCCCTAAATGCACTTTAGATTGATATATTTAATCTATATTACTCTTCATTTTGATTTATTTCAGCAGATCAAGAACCAGTTGGAGAAGATGACATCATGTATAATGATATTAAAATATCAAATTGTCATCCAATCAGACAAAACATAGGTAGATTTTTTTCTTATTGTCATTTTTGTTAGTAATTGGGGGCTGAGGTTTAAAGTAAATTATAAAACTGTATGTCAACTGTATATACATGTTTAAACTAATTACTACTAGTAATAACAAAAATAATGCTAGTACCATTAGAATTATTATTGTGTGTTTCTGTTCAATTATATTAAGACATTCACTTTAATAGCAGATTGCCCAAAATGGTAAAGTACCTCTTAGGTACTTTACCAACAGACATTACAAAGTTTAAACAGTTCAGAGGACATCAGCATTTTATTTAATTGAACCCTGAAGAACAATTAACCACAACAAAGCTCCAGAGAGTAATACCAAAGAAAAAAACATATAAATAAGTACACACAGTATCATAAATTGAAGTTCATAACAATTTGTTCTGGTTATCATATTAAATATGTAATTAGCTGTACTGGCTTGTTACATACGGTCTAAATAAATATAATGCATTTAGGCACCATAATGTCACCCACTGTTTTTTGCTTCTAGGTCGACAGATAAACCCAGTTTGCTTAAAAACCTGCATTTTGTCTGAAATCTACAAGATAGCAATAGCTGTGGTTAGAAAAAGACCTATTAATGAAAGAACAGCTGTCTGAACCGAACCCTGTAAGAAATTTCCTGCTGAGTTTATGAGCTCAGTCACTCATTTTGGGTGGAAAAAAAAAATCTTGGTCACATTATGACACTTTATGCTCAGTGGCTAATGGGTTGTCATTAGCCACAAGATATTGGCCACTGAGTATGTGGTTTCACATTTGAACCTGCCTTTGCTACCAAGACAGCGATAGCAGAAATGTTCATCTCAAAGTTACAAAATAAGTCTTCACAAAACAGAAAGTGAGATCAGAGTAACCACAGTGGTGGAAATAATTATTATCCCATGTTGAATTTGTAAGATTGCTTGTAAGATTAGACAATTACATTTTCTAATTTTTCAGGTCATTTCATTTTACTGGAGACAGATCATCAATTACCTTATAGTACCATATCACACCATTAGAGCACTTCTTTATTGCCACATATTGTGTCACAGCAGAAAGTGGACAGTGTAAATTACAGCAGCAAAAATAAGTAAAAACAATGGAATACAGTTAGGACCTTTACCTTACAATATAAAACATCTTGATGCTGTAAAAATGAAATTAAATCAGTATTTGTATTTTAATTTAAACTACTACTAGACATCATTTGAAAAAGCAATTCTCTGAACTCTGCATAAAGGCTATTAATCTACAACTAAAGTTCTATCCATGGAATATGTTTTTTACTTGAACCTTTAAAAGTCGCAACTGCTTCATATTGAATCAACACAATTTTAACATTAATTTAATTATGTTTCAAACTGCATATTTAAATTTTAAATCTCACATTTACAAAGGTGATAATGTGATAGTTTGTATGACATGTTAGCATGTTGACCAGGACGCTGATAGCTCTGTGCTAAGAATTAAGATTTAAAATAGAACCAAACAGAACATGCTTAATAATTAACAAGAACGCGAAGCCCATGACAGAAGCATTCATGCTTTAAGTAAAATTAGACAATTTTAAACTATTAGTGTAAAAATAATCAGAGTGTTGTGTGTGTTTTCTTTATTATGCAGACAGTGATCCAGCTGTGGTCTACTCAACAGTAAGAACAGGAGACGTCAGTTATGGATAAATTTTCATCAAAGGGAAGAAAACACAAGTCGAAGGTGAGAGGTACAGCTGCTCCTCTCTGACTCCAGAACTGTTACATCTACAGCCAAACACTGAGACTTTTCTTTAAGCTAAACGCTGACAAGCTGATGTTTAGTAGGTGCATTGATCACTTTTACTAGAATGGTAACATCTGATAGTTAACACCAACTGTTTTGCATGTATTTATAGTTGCTTTTAGAAACTGAACAGATATTCAATTCAATTCAACTTTATTTATATAGTGCCAAATCACAACAACAGTCTCCTCAACGCGCTTTATATTTTACAGTAAATTGTACAATAATAGATACAGAGAAAAACCCAACAATCATATGCTGCTGAGACTGGTTGGGGTGACAGAATATTGTTGTGATTTTATAGAAAAAAGTCAGACAACTGACTGACAATCAGTCTCTATGTAAGATGAGGCCCATTCTTCATTTATCGATTCGTTATTCTAGAAAAGATCAAGCAGGCGCAAAAAATCTTGAGTTAATTTCAAGTGCTGAAATTATGTTAGGTACCTGTTCACTGAAACTCTCAAAATGAGGTCTAAAGAATTGTAGCTGCAAGTGAAATATAGTTATCTTTTTTGGAGGTGGGGTGGGGGAGGGAGCTGAGTGGCATATCACCCAGCTTCTTGTGGCTCTAGCAGCAATAGACAGTTCAGCTGTCACTTGATGAAGCACATTAGCTTTAAAAGGACGTTTTAAGCCTAATCTTAAAAGTACAGATAGTGTCAGTCTCTTGAAACAGACTGGAAACTGGTTCCATAGAAGAGGGGCCTGAAAACTGAAGGCTCTCCCTACTATTCTACTTTTAAATACTCTAAGAATAAGAGGTAAGCCTGCAGTGTGAGAGTGAAGCGGTCTGTAATGATAATCTTGTATTAGGAGATCTGATTTAGTTTTAGTACTTGTTGACAGTCTGAATGGTCCAGGAGAAAAATCTCTTTGTGAGTCTGGAGGCATGGAACCCTAATGGCCTGAGGTGCTGACCAGAGGGCAGCGGGTCAAAGAGGTGCTGAGCGAGCTGCAATAGGATTAAAATATCAGAATTCTTTGGTACAAATTCCTGCATGTTCTTAGGGAGATATTTGGCAGTGATGTTCCTTAAGACAATGAATCATTTTCACGTGCTTACTTTTGTAAACATAAAACCACAGCTGCAGCTACTTCCTGTTGTTGTTTCTAATCCTGCTGCTGATTCTACTTATCTGTAGTTTAAAGTTGGTGAGACGTCTTACTGTGTTTTAGTTTGGCTATTAATAGTGTTCACGTTGTGAGAACTTTTTGTTTTTCTGCTCTGTGGTGAAGTGTATCAGTCTGCACTTAAAGGAGATCACAGCTTTGTGGTCGTCCACCCTCCTTTTCGCAGAAGCAGCGCTCAGTTCTATGTGGTCACTGTATATCTTTCTTTTTTTTTTAAGTCAGCAGCATGAGAGTGTTTGACAAATGATACAGTCACTGTACTGTACTGTACAGCCATATTCAACAGTTTGGCAGATAACAATCAAGAGTTAAGACTATTGTAAATGTACGTATGTTAGTGTTAAAAACAGAAGTAAGAATTAGGAAAAATTACAACCAGCACAACAACACAAAATTACAACCATTTATATAAAACTACTTTTAAATTATTTCTTGCATCTGGACTTGAAGATATTTCACTTCTTATCCAAAAAGCTTCTTCAGTTCTAAGAGCAGTTGGTGAATTCTAATCACTGTTGGAGTGTCCCCAAGAGGGTCATTGACCCCCTATTGATCACACGACCCAAGGTGTGAAAATGGGTGTAGGTCACAATCAGACAAGATTTCAGGTGAACCCACTGTGAATTTAGTTTCTGATCCTCTTGTAGCAATCTCAATAACACTTTTGATTAAAAGCAATATCATACTGGGCACCGTAACAAACACAAACTCTAAGTAACTGATAGAAACCAGCACTGTAGGGAGACAAAAAAACAAAAGAATCAGAGCAAATTAGATGATTAACAAGAAGGTTACCCACGATACATTCAGTCTTACATTAACTTACATAAACCGGACCAAAAGATCATCATGATATAAACTGAATAGAACAGGAGACAATATTCCACCTGTTCTGACTTCATTAGATACAGAGAAAGATTCAGATACCTGTGTATGTCACGGTTCTGGGTCATTCTGACCCAGCTTCTTCAGTTCTTTATATTTTGGTATGTTTCTTTAGATTAAGTGCAGCATCTTCTGCCTCTTTGTAAGTTGTTTCTGGTTTCCTGTTTTACTTTGGGGGTTCGTGTCTGGTGTCAGTGTGTTCAGTTTACTATTCCCCTGTCTCGTCAGCTGTGATTTCTCCCAGGTGTGTTCCCCTCCTGTGCCTCATCCCTTGATTACTGCCGTGTGTATATTAGCCCTGTGTTACCTTTGTTCTCTGTCGTATCGTTAATGTTTACTCACCCTCCGTCTGCACTCTGTATTCGGGTCCGTATGTATCTGCCTGTTAGTTTGTACTTTTCCCAGTTTAGTTAGCTCGCTGTTCACCCACAACCTGCTAATAAAGCTGTGACGTTAAGTTCCATTTCGCCTCACTGAAACCTGCATTTTGGGTCCTTCTCTCCTTGCCTGCCGGTATGCGAACATGACAGTGTACCCTAATTTGCATGGTTTAATGTGAGTACCATAGTGTAAAATCCGGATTAGACATGCAGGGAACTCTCTACATTTTAATTAACAACTTCTGAAGATAACTCTGTCAAATCCTTTGGAGGCATCTAAAAAGTTAGTTCCAATAAATAACTATAAAAGTTATTTTATAGTTATTTACTCTGATACCCTGGGTCTCATAAAATCATCTCACAATGATCCATTCACATCAAAGTTTTAGTTCATACATTTTAGACACCTCATCGCACAGTCAATAACTGCAATATGTTTATATTCATAGATGAAAATATCAGCAAGTTCTGCAGTGAGATTCATTGATATGTTGTAGGATTAAAAGGATTAAAATGTCAGAATTGTTTAGTCCAATACACATCTGCATTTTCACAGGTCCACCTTATCTGGACGAGATGTCAGTGGACTCTTGACTTTTGAAGATTTGGAGCGGTATAATTGAGCATTGAACATCAAGAGCGGCTCAGATGTGTCAGTTATATGAATTTGATACACAGACACATTTCATTTTATTTTCAAGATGATCGAAATATAGTGATGAATTAGTTGTTGATATGACACCAAATCTTCTTGAAGACAATGAATCATTTTCACTTCTGCACTTCTGTAAAACCACAGCTGCAGCTACTTCCTGTTGTTGATTCTACTTACCTGTAATCTAAAATTGGTGAGACATCTCACTGCACTGTGTCCTAGTTTGGCTATTAATAGTGTTCATTTTGTTAGAACTTTTTTCTCCTCTGTAGTGAAGTGTATCACTCTGCACTTAAAAGAGATAACATCGTTGTGGTTGCCCAGCTTCCTTTTTCACAGAAACTGCCATCTGTTCTATGCGGTCACTGGATTTTTCAGCAGAGATGTTAAGAAGAAAATGAAAAGTCAGCAATGAGAGAGTGTGTGAGAAACGAAACAGTCACTGTACAGTTGCTTAGTATTAAAAGTGCATTTGAATCTTTGTGTCCTTCAAGTGCTTTGGTCATTAAAACTAAATAAGATCTACTATGTTAATAAACGTAATAAACTACTATGTAGAAACTCAAATTTAGATTTATTGGGCTTACTGGCATCACAGGACCCATAAGGTGAGACACACCTTTGACCATTTTACCATCATAGGTGCATCTCACCTTATGGGCCCTGTGATGGACAACCTATTTTACCCTGGGTAAAAAAAAAATTACAACTATTTATTCAAAGCCACATTTAAAACAATATTTTATTACTGTTACTGATTATTACACAAAAAAAGCAGCTCAACAAAACTTTGACTTCTTTGGTTAGCTATAGAGGACTTTCTTAGTATTACTCTATTGCATTTACCTTATAACATGATGCACATTGAGGCCAAAGTTTTGATTTGGCACTAGATGAATACACATAATTTAACTGTAACCTTCTTTTGTTTCTTTCCATTATGAACGTCCTCACTGGTTAAAATATAATAACTTAATGGTTTAATTAAGGTTTTGAATACTGAAACCAGGAGCGGTGGTTATTTCTGAGACTAGAACTTCATTTGTCATTTAGCCCATTGTTTGCTGGGTTGTCACTTCTTCAGACTTCTTCAGATCTCTGTTTGAATTTTGAGGATGTCTTTCATTTTTTCTGTTAGGCTGCAGCTTAATATTTTGACATAGAAGATACAGATCATTCCATAAAGTAGAAATTACTTCTGCATTTTTTTAAGTACACTCTGTTATAAAGTCAACATGATCAAATAATAAATTATACCTGTCTGTAAAAATTTCTTTTGACTTAAAACTACTACAGAGATTTATCAGAGATGTAGTGAATGCGGGTCACAGTGGGAAGTTTACTGCATTTTAAAATGATGCTATCCATATCTTATTAGTTAAACTACTCTTAAGACATCTATGTAATGAATAAATAAACAAACTGTGTTATTACAGTGTTTATTTATTTACTCATTGCAATGGTGCTGACACTGACAGGAATGAATATTTGAAAGCAATTAACTGTGACTGGGTTCTCTCTTTCATTCTGGTAAAAGCTAGAAAAAGCGTTTGAAGCTTTGCTGCTCACCCTTTTTCCACCAGGAGAGGGAGACATTGTTGATTTAAACATTGGGTAATGTCCATAGACATCATGCTTTGGTGAGATGTTGGATGGCAAGGTGAATCAAAAAGCAAATGAGAAAAATTGGTGAGTGCCTCAAACCTGACCTCTTAAGAATAAGTTAGTTTTTACTTTTTTACTAATAAGAGTTAGTTTTTTGTCTATTACTTTAATAAAGCCTTGTATTGAAATCTACTTTAATATTAACAAAATGATGTGAATTACAGGCTGTAAAATTATGCAGAAGTCATAATTTGTCATTTTTCAGGATGTCATTCTTCTCCAAGGCATTTCAACATGCAGTTACAGTGTGAGCAGTATGGAAGCTCTGTGATTTGTATCTGAGCTGGTTCCCAGTAAAGTCTGAACTGGGACTGTGTGTGATGCAGAGAGGTGAAGATTGGAGGTCTTGATTGAACTACAAAGCTTGTAATCATGTTTCCTGTTGTTTGAACTGTGTGTGTTTGTGTTCAGACTTTAAACCAGAGCCAGATGTCGTCTACTCTTCACTGAAGTAGTCCACCAGTCCAACCACTGATGTCCAGCTGCTGGTCTTTAACTGGTCCCCCCAGCACCTCAGACCAGAGGACATCCACAACCTGTTCAAAATTTTTATATTTATGTCAGGGGCGATTCTATGATCAGAGCTTTGGGGGTGCTGAGCACCCAGAGAGCTGCCCAGCCAGGCAAGATAAACTTTACTCGTCACGATGAGACTTCTTCCCTGTCTCTGTCAGTCCCTGCATCCTTAAATGTCTCCAGTTGTCCCGAGTTCCCTCTGACTGTCTCCTTGGTGCATTTAAACTCCTGTTCCTCCCTGTCCTCATCGTCTGTTGTCTTCATCTCCATTATCAGTCATCATAATTTTACCATCTCTGTGCAAGTCTGCAAATTTCTTCATTAAATCATAAGAGTCTTAAATTCATCAAGTCTCTCTCTGCCTGAGTCCTCGTCACAAAACATGACATCACCGTTTTCTACATTTTAACACAATTTAATCCCAACATTAGTGAAAGAAAAGAAAAGCACTTTTTTTTAAGTCTGTAACAAAAACATCAAATCTGATAAAGGTTATTTAAAATGCTGCTAAAGAAGATTGGATTGGAATAAAAACAAATACATATCCTAACCTTAATTACTGGGGGAGGATAATGAATGATGATCACAGTGAGTAAGAAGTAAACTGAGTGCATTTATTGGACAGAGATTCACTTTTAATATGTATGTATAATACAATAGATACATAAAAATACACTCCAAAAATAGAGTGCTTGAAATGTACAAAATATTGATAAAGAAATTATAGAAATGGAGGCAACTTTGCCTATGGTAAAATGTATACAATGTATGAAAAGATCTTTACTGCAGATACTACTATGGCTCTGCAGATTTGATTGGCAAATAACTTTTGGTGGTCAACTCTCTCAAGCAGTTTAACAGTTTCTGTTGTGCCTGTCACTGTTCCCTGCCTGTTTTCTCACCTGGTTCTTCCTGACCTTGTACTTTCTCCTCACGTTCCCTCTTTCCTCTCTCCCTCTTTGGACTGACAATCATACACAAATAGATTGTATTCAATTGGATGAAAAAAAAATACTTTAATATGAAAAAAAATATTATTAAGATCACTAATAAAAAAGTCCTCTCTCAGTGTACTTTCAAACAAAAGGCAAATAACCAAAACACATGTACATCTAATAAAAGATATAAATATTGAAATACTGATCGAACATCATTCTTGATTGATTGATCATTTGTTCTTACACTTTTACCTGAATGTGGCTCCTGGGTTTCATATCGGCACATGCAAAATATGACAAAATAACCAGCTTCTCTCATTCCATTTCAAACAGGACAGTGGTAACAACAGTAGGCTACAGACAATTTTAAGTTTTAGATTTTAAATAGGCTGTATAAATGTCAATGGGAGCAACAGGACGGTCAAATGTCGCTGATTTTACTACACGAGGATGAATTGCAGGGTAACAAACATCGTCGGAAAACACGTTTTCAACACTGCAGGTTTTCTTTGTTTGTAATGTTTTTCAGCTAAAAAGAAACATGTTATGACTCCTACCTAACTATATAAAGAGTAACTGAAGGTTAAATGTAGCTAATATGTCCTGTTTTCAGCCAGGCACTCACACCTCCGCTCGCTGCGTCTCAGAGTAGTGGAGAGGCGAGCTGGAACAAACCATTTTGGGGGTTAGCTATACTTTTGTTGTTGAAATGTTACGTCTCAACCAAGTACTGTATGCTTTTTATATTTTTAGTAGTGTGTCACAAAAACAGCAAATATTGTCAAAAAAGTAAGAAATCTTTGGGGATGCTTTGATTCATTAAATGGGCTAAAATCGCCCCTGATTTGTCTTTTTTTTCCCCCTTGATGAACTAGACTGATATGAGCAAACATGTCTTTTTTAAATGTATAATAAATATACATGTAGATAAACTTTTCTGCATGACAGAATTGAATCACATCTTCTGGTTCCTTGTATGTACTCAGCAATCTCACTGTTATTTGTGTTTTATGCTCTTGTTTTTAGTTTCTGTTCTTCTCGTGTGTTTCTCTGGGTTTATAATATTTATACATTCTCCTGTGGAAAACATTCATAGACTCTCTCTCTATGGTTTAACAGGAACACAGCATGAACACCTTTACTTCTTATGTCTTGAACCAGCACAGAGCTCCTCCCATTTAGCCTTTCAGTGAAAAATTAAAAAGATCACAAATCACATTTGATGTCTGCTGCCATCTGCTGGTAAAACTGTGTCAAGTCAAGTAGATTTTTATTGTCAACAATATACACTATCATCCTCCTGGATCAAAGGTGCAAAGTGTAACAAATAAAAATAAAAATCAAATACACATATACAACTATTTGTTACAGAAATAAGATAAACTAAGAATAAGTACAATAGTATTGTAGTTGAATAGAAATAGAATAAGAAATAGAAATGAATGAGAATAAATAAGTACAATAGTACATAGACAGCATGGAACAGTGCGATACAGAAAAGTGCAAGTATTGGAAGTGAGAGGAGAGTGTTATGTAGTCCAAGAAGTGTGAAGAGGGGAATCCAGTGTGGAAGAGGGCAGCATGGTGTTCAGGAGGTGGACTCTTTGGGGGAAAAGCTTGCACAATCTCACCGACCTGCTCCTAATGATGCAAAGTTGTTTTCTAGATAGAAAAGGAGTAAATAGTCGGCGGAGGGGTGATGCAGGTCAGCCATGAGACTACTAGCATGCAGCAGAATACGGCGGGAGGTAAGGCTGGGTAGAGAGCAAAAATGCGCTCAGCGGATGTGTTACAGGAGAGCACCTGCTTTACTAGTGAATACAGTTTAATCTCATAACATCCTCCACATGTTAAATACGGGAAATATTGACCTTCTATGAACTGGAGAGATTTTAGATTCTATTTAGAATGAAATGAATGCCATTGCAAATAATAATGATAACAAGAATAAATAAAAACAATCAAAATGAAATTAATAATAATTATTATTATCATTTTCATTACCATTATCGAGCAACAAATTATCATTATTTTGTTTTCCAAAACTCTACAAGCACAAAATCCTCAAAAATTGTTTTTGCTAAATAATTTTTGATTTTTAACTTGGTATACAGCACAGTATATACAATGTATTGGCCCATCCTAATTAGAGCTTCAAAAGGCTGTAATTCAATTTTTATCTAAAACAAATATGTTGTTTTCCTTTCCTCATGCTCAAAAGACTCTTAAGAGTCTGTTTATACTTTTAGACCTGCAGTCGGTCTTTGTTTTTTAGTGTTCTTTTGTTATGCTGGCTTACATACTGTGCTATCTGTAGGATACAGATAGCAGACGTGACTGTAACATGAGCTCTGTCAGAGACACTGAAACACAAGTGTAGAGTTTGAGTGAGTAGCTGAAGTGGCTCATATTGTCTAAAGAGACAGACTGAATGTACCAGATATTTAATTTGTCTGAAATATCTCAATGTTAGTTCAACATTAAGCTGAATCAGCGAAGACGGAAATCTTTGCTGTAGCAGAGTCACTCTGCTCGACTTTCCTGTTTGTCAACTTCTTTGTTTGTACCTGCAGATGTGATTATCTCTGAGGTTAGGAACAGCAGAGTGTAATGCGTAATACACATTTTTACACAGAAGACAAATTTTTTTAAAATTGGATTTGTCAAAAAAAACAAAAACAAAAAAACCAAAACAACCACACAAGTCACACACAGAGTTAAATAAATGTAACTGATGTTATTCTTTTTTGTCAAATATGGCAATGCTGTCTTTAATCTTTTTCTGTGTTAATAAAGACATAAATGTTTGCCTAAAGAATGTGTTTCTTTATTCTATTTATTCTATATTTTTTTAAGTCTCATAATTGTGCAGATTACAACAAAGTTTGATGGTTTTCTCTGTTTAGATATTTTTAGTGAGGCTGAAAATTGTAAGTGAAGTCTAATATAAGCCAACAAATTAAATATATATGAGATGAATAGAAATAAACTTTAATAAATGGAAATAAAGCAGAATAATAATTAATTGAATTTGGAAGATGGCGGTGCGAGCAGTCGCAGCGGCCGGCGCTCTCCTCAACTTAGCTGTTTTCTTTTTATTTTGTGTATTTTTGTTTCACTTTTACTCCGATATGCAGGAGCACATATGCAGTACAGTAAAACTGAACTGCTTGCGGTTCTAAACCACAAAAACCTGCACACCTTTTTTGACAATGATTGGGATTCAATTCCCCCAGAGATCTGGAGGGTCACCGACTCTAATTTCACCATACCACCGCTGAAGTGGTGTAGGCGACGGAGGCACAGGAAACAGAAGAGAGGGAAGAGAGCGGGGCTGAAGGCTAGGCTACGTGCTAACCCACACGGACCGGCTATTCCGAGTCTCTTCCTCACCAACTCACGGTCACTAAATAACAAGATGGATGAGCTACGACTGCGGATCACCTCACGCTGTCTGGATTACTGTGTTATGATCATCACAGAGACTTGGCTGGACTCTTTTACCCCAGACACTGCGATTGAGCTAGCGGGCCACGCTACGTTCAGAGCGGACAGGAACAAAGAGTCCGGTAAGAAACGCGGGGGAGGTCTGCTAGTGTTTGTAAACAATAACTGGTGCACCAACAACACAGTTAAAGTCGTCCACTGCTGCCCGGACATAGAATACATGATGGTTCAGTGCAGACCCTTCTACCTGCCGAGAGAGCTCACAGCGATCACAATAATAGCAGTTTATGTGCCGCCGCAAGCTAATGCTAAGTCAGCCATGGAGCTACTCCAGCGCTCCATTAATAAACAGCTAACAACGCACCCGGACTGCGCTGTGATCGTGGCAGGAGATTTTAACCACGCAAACCTGAAATCTGTCCTGCCTGGATTCTTTAAAAACGTGAGCTTTCCGACGAGGGAAAACAACACACTAGACCAGGTCTACACCAACATCCCAGATGCTTACAAGGCCACCCCCCTGCCTCATCTCGGACTCTCTGATCATCTCTCTCTGTCCCTGATCCCTGCTTATAAACCTCTAATTCAAAGACAAAAACCATCTGAAAAATCAGTAAGAGTGTGGACCACGGAAGCCACCACGGCCCTACAAGACTGTTTTGATAACACAAATTGGAGTGTATTTGCAGAAGGATCAGACTTGGAGGGCCACACATCTGCCGTACTCTCATACATCAGTTTCTGTACTGAGAGCGTAACAACAACAAAGACTGTTAAAGTGTTCCCAAACCAGAAGCCATGGCTCAACAGTGAAGTGAAAGCCCTACTAAGAGCACATGACAGCGCCTTCAAATCAGGAGACCAACAAGTCTACAAAGAGGCACGCCAATCTCTGGTTAAAGGCATAAAAGAAGCCAAGCGCAAATACAAGCAGCGCATCAAGGAACACAAACAACTCCAGAAACATGTGGCAGGGGATCAAGACACTCACTGGCTACAAAGACAGTTGCACACATACCAACTCCCCAGACATCACCTTACCTGACACCCTAAACCATTTCTTCGCCCGCTTTGACCAAGAAAACAGGAACACCATCACCCATCCTGCCATTACAGAGAGGGACGACACTCCAATCCGGCTGGAGCAGCACCAGGTCAGAGCCACACTGCGCAGAGTCAACGCGAAGAAAGCAGCTGGTCCTGACAGTGTAGCCAGTAGAGTGCTTAAAGCCATAGCTGGACTGGCCATCGGGCATACCGGGCATTTGCCCGGTGGGCCGATGGTGATTTTTCATTTTTATGGGCTGATGGGGTTTTTTTTCTTCTTTTTTTTTCGTAACGGTATAAACACTGAAAGGTGGTCGATTGGCCAGATGCTGGCAGATGTGTAAAAATAACTCAATTGTTTGGTGGTGGCTATTGCGGAGCTTCTACAGATTCAGTAACATTAGCAAGTGGTGGAGGCCAGCAGATGCAACACGCTGGCAGGTGGATGACGGAAAGGCAGGAGGAGCAGAGACCCGAGGCGGTGAACTGAACTTCAGGTAAGAAGTTATGACGTGCAGTCTATCTGGGTCAGATATAAACCAAGTTTAGGTGGAGTTTATTTTCGTTATGCTGACTTTTTAGTCAATTACAATAACTCGTTTCTATACTGCTGGGCGGGTGCTATGATATTATTGATGTTGAACTTGTTTTATCTTATTTATAAGGTTAGTTATTAGAGTTTCCAACCGTCGCGTAAAAAACGGAATCGTCTGGTATACAGAGAAAATATTGCGCGTTTGGTATTGAGGTGAAAAGGAACAGTTTGTCCTGGACTTCAGCTACAATGAAAAAGACACAAAGCTGGAGTTATTCTGTCTTTGCTGCACAGCTGCCTCTTCTTCTCTCATTCTTTCCCCCTCCCTCTCCTGTTTCTACTTCAGTCATGAAACTGATCAGTGATCAGCTGATCAGCTTTTCTCTCTTGTTTGTTTATCGCTCTAAATCTTACAACAAACGTTTTCATCTGATGTAAAATGTATAGAAATCCATTATTGTACATAGTATTTTTTTAGGGTCCCATCATAATATCTTCAGAAGTAGCTAAGTACTGTTTATGATGCCAGCATTTTCCCACATTTTCTAGATACTGTACCAGTACTGTGTGTAAAATGCCATCAAAAAGTCAATTAAGTTTTTCTTTCTCACCTGTCTTTCTGTCTCCTTTCACTTTTTAAAGGTTGCCATGTTAGAAAAAATATTTTGCCCTGCCATGCTGTTCATTGATGTGGCAAATGAATGGTTTATGAAAATATATCTAAATCTGTCATCAGTAATCAGTAATGATCATGTCTCACCTCTAGTCTTCTCTGTCTTAATTTCAGGTTTTCACCATGTGTTGTAGATAGTTCAGGAGGTTAACTCGACCAAGCAGTCTACTTTCGGGTACTGTTTAGAATACCAGAATAGGGAGGAGGGTGAAGGTTTAAGTTTATTAGACTGATACATATATACCAGCAAGACAGTGTACATCACTGTGACAACAGCGTTTGTTTTCATTTAAAGGCTTTATGGTTTTTCCTATAATACCTAGTGGGCCGGTCTCTAGTCAAAATGCGCGGGCTGAGTTTTTGTCCCAGTCCAGCCCTGCTTAAAGCATGTGCAGACCAACTAGCAGAGGTGTTCACCACCATCTTCAACCTCTCACTGCTACAGTCTGTAGTACCATCCTGCCTTAAGTCAGCCACCATCGTTCCAGTGCCCAAGAAGAACACAGTGAGCTGCTTGAATGACTATCGTCCAGTTGCTTTAACACCCATAATTGCCAAATGTTTCGAACAGCTCATCATGTCCCACATTAAAGCTGCCATCCCTGCAAACCTCGATCCATACCAGTTTGCATACAGGGCAAACAGGTCGACAGAGGACGCCATAATAACAGCTCTTCACCCAGCCCTCACTCATCTGTACAGTAGTAAGACCTATGTTAGAATGTTGTTTGTGGACATCAGCTCTGCCTTCAATACAGTTCAACCCCACAAACTGGTTAATAAACTAAGCAACTTAGGACTCAGCAGCTCACTGTGCAGCTGGATACTGGACTTCCTGAGCAAAAGACCCCAGAACGTAAGAATGGGAGAGCACACCTCCTCCACCCTCATTCTGAATGTGGGTGTCCCACAGGGGTGTGTCCTCAGTCCCCTCTTATACTCACTTTTCACCCATGACTGTTCACCAATCCACACCAGTAACACCATTATAAAATTTGCTGATGACACCACTGTCATAGGACTGATGGACAACAACGATGATTCAGCCTACAGAGAGGAGGTTCAGCATCTGAAGCAATGGTGTGACGACAACAACCTGCATCTGAACACAGCCAAGACCAAGGAGATGGTAATCGACTTCAGAAAAACAAAGCGATCTGAGCACTCCACCCTCTACATTGATGGGGAGGAGGTAGAAAGGGTAGAAAGCTTTAAGTTCCTCGGAGTCCACATCTCAGCCGACCTTACCTGGTCCACAAACATCTCCCACCTGGTAGGGAAAGCACAACAAAGGCTGTACTTCCTCAGGAAACTACGTCAGGCCCAGTTACCCCAAAGACTGCTAGTAAACTTCTACCGCTCCACCATTGAAAGCCTTCTGACTTACTGCTGCGCACTCTGGTTCAACTGCTGCACCGCGGAGGACAAGAGGAAACTGCAGCGGGTGGTGAGGGCAGCAGAGCAGGCAATCGGCACTTCACTAACCCCCCTCAGAGACATCTATACTGGCAGACTTCAGCAGAAAGCCAGCATCATCATCAAGGACCCCTCACACCCTGGACACTCACTTTCCCCCCCCTTCCCTCTGGTAAACGCTACAGGTCCATCAGGTCAAAGACAAACAGACTCAACAGAAGTTTTTACCCACAGGCTGTCAAACATGCCCTACCTCCACCCTGATTGGAGGATAACTGCACTGCCAACACTCATGCACTCATGGACATTACACCTTATTTATAAATCGTATTTCTGTTTATACTTCAATGCAACCAACACCCCTACCTCTTTAAACTGTATTTATTGAAACCTTATTTAGCATAGTTCCAACAGCACCCCCCCCCCACACACACACACACACACACACACACACACAGAGTCAACGTGCAATATCACTGATCACACTGCACCTCTCAATGCACCTGCTAGTTAGATGGCATGTATGTGTATGTATATAGATGTAAGTGTGTATGTGGAAATATGTGTGTGTATGTATGTATATATTCATATATTTATCTATGTATGTGTGTGTATGTTTTGCAGGTGTATGTATGACTTGTACATATCTTTCTTTTGTAAGTGTAAATTTGTCTGTTATTGTGTAAATACTTTCGCTATTGTGTACTCCACACACATGGAGAGATGCCAAACTGCCTTTTATTGTTCTTGTAACAGTGACAATAAAAAAGCTATTCTATTCTATTCTATTTAACTGTTACTTATATTTTATGCTCTTGTTTTTACAGCAGCAGTTAAGTTTCTGTTCTTCTCTCGTTTTTCTCTGGGTGTGTATAATTTATAAATCCTCCTGTGGAAAACATTCATAGAGTGAACACTTTCACTTCATATGTCCTGAACCAGCACATAGCTCCTCCCATTTAACTTTTCAAAGGTCTCCCTCCCTCCCCTGCTCAACGTTCCTGTTTGTCAGCTCTTTGTTTGTCCCTGCAGTTACAGTTATCTCTGACATAAAGAACAATTGAGCCTCAGTCTAACTTTTTACTTTCAATTTCATTCTTTGTATGTAATACCAGTTCACAAGTACTCTTGTTTTTGGTTTTCAACCCTTTTGAATCTCACTACATTTATATTTTATTGGGTTTAAATACTGCATTAATTACTCTACCACACTTTTAGTGTTATAAACTAAATTTAACTACTAAAGCTGAGGACAGGACTCACACAGTGTAGCACACACAAACAAATGTTGTTTAGTCTGATTAACATGGACTAATGCTCACTTTTATCTGATTGTGTAACATGGAT
The DNA here is from genome assembly GCF_001858045.2 of Oreochromis niloticus. NCBI lineage: Eukaryota > Metazoa > Chordata > Actinopteri > Cichliformes > Cichlidae > Oreochromis > Oreochromis niloticus. The sequence goes on from NC_031967.2 coordinate 63,187,983, forward strand.
AACATCAGTGTTTCTGAGCTGAAGTCATGTGTTACATCAATGTTTCTAGTTTAAAGTACATCAGTAATAGTAAGGTAGCATTTTGACAAAATGAGGACTGTGTGTCAAGATCCAACAAGTGGGAGCAGAGATGGGTTTTCACTCTCACTTTTAAGGCCACAAGAAGACAAGAAGAACACCTAAGATCCAAAAGTATGAGAAAGAAGCAACAGAGAGAAGTGAACCAGAAGGATCTGTGTGGCAGCCATAATAATAACAAAAGCTCTTCAAATTCCCCAAATACAAAGAAAATGAGCTTAATTTCGTTCTTTATTACCTCATTTAGCTGAAAATGCCATCCCATACTTCACCAACTGACCATTCATGAAAACAAACAACAATAAAGTGGAGCAGTTGTTAATAAAATTCCTTTTAGCCCTTTAGTCTCACATTACTTTAATAATCCTTTGAGGACATTGGATTGACCTACAGTAAAGCTAAATTTTCAAGCATTTATCTGTAGCTTGTGTCCAGCTAAAACTAAATGCTGCCTTCTCCTCCTTTTTGCACAGTGACATCATAATGAAGTCCAACCTACTAACGTCACTCTAACATGACTTCCTTAAGAGACATCTAAATGAAAGACTGGAGTTTAGGTGAGCTGAATGAAATATCTTTACTCACTGTCAGTGACTTTCAGCTATTTTTCAAGCTTAAATTTGTCCTCATGTAGACACATCTGAAACTCAAGATCTTTTATTTATTTAAAATACCAACAGACTCAGAACATTAGTACAAACGAAGAGTGAGTCAACTAGAGAACACGGCAATGTCTGCTTTAACTGCGTCACTCTACTCGACTTTCCTGTTTGTCAGCTTCTTCATGCTTGTCTCAGCAGGTGAGGTTTAAAAGTTTTTCAGTGTTTCTTTCTCTGATAAAGAGTATGAACTAGATTTGTGATAATTTCATGTTGATTCTGCAAGTCTGTGTTGAAGCAGCATGAGGATGGGGTCTCTCATGTCAGCTGTAACACTTTAACTGCTTTCCAGTTCCCAGCACAGACACAAAGAAGTGTAATGTGTGTGTCAGTGTGATGTGTTGTAGTGTCAGGAGTCAGTATACAGCTACAAAGCTTTTTGTTCAGTGTATACAAACAGCTGTAGCTCCATAAAGGCAGCATGCAGAGACTCACAGTGTCTTATAATGAGAGGCTGCTTTCTCTTTAATTATAAGGACACATTTTAGGCATACCATAAATATTGAATTAAATATTGAATTATGCAGGAACATAATTCAATATTTAATCTGTAAAAAAATATAAAAAATAAATTAAGAAAAAACTTTTTAAAATGAACTTAGCTACAGTGCTTTCAGGAAGACACCTACTGTAATGAAATTTGGTGCTGTGCAATCTGTTATTTTAAATTTAAATGGTATTCTGAAATGATCAGACAAAAGGAGGTTTCATGAAATACTGTCAAATGTGTAGTTTCTATGCCATATGTCAGAACAAGATCCAGAGTATGATTAAAGTACTGCGTGGGCTTATCTGTCATGGTTCTGGGTACTTTGTGACCCATCATTTTTGAGTCTTTTGTATTTTATATTATGGCTTGTGTTCTGAGTTCTTTGTTGTGCTGTTTTGATCGTTATAGTTATTATTATTACCCTAGGTTTGGTTATGGCTATGATGGTTTTAGGTTTTGTTATATTGCTCCTCTGGGTTCCATGTTGTGCTTACTCTGTGTCTTTCTGTCCTTCGTTTTAGGCCTCTATGGTCTGTCTCCCCAGTCTCTGTTAAGTTGCATGTCTAGAGATCAGTTGATGGTTTTTCTGTTTTACTTTGAAAGACCGTGTCTTATGTCATTGTTTCTAGTTTAAGCAGAAACTAACAAAAACAAACAACATTAATAATCAAAAAACAAACACCGAGTCACCACACTCAGGACCATGACAGTTATGTTTTTAGGGGCTGTAATAAATTTTGCCTTATTTTTATTTTCATTCACTCTGTGGATGCAGTCAGCAGATGGTTTCCTAGAAAACAATAAAGCCCACAGTTTTTTGAACACCACTCAGACCACCAACAATTTAAGGAGAACATGCAGTAATGCATGTAAATAGTAATGTCAAGTGTCCTGTGTAAAGCATAAACTACAGTCATTAGAAATTATTACAAATAACAGCTTGAATGTACAAGTAAAGTGGACTGGTTCTTATATAGAACTTTTTACTTGTCACTCTGACTGAGGAGGGAACCAAAGGAAAATACTATTTACTATTTAAAATGTTTTATTTTTCTCCTTAATAAGTGTTTTATTTGTCATTTACCAAGAATTCTGTAACTGAAAACTTTGTGTGTGTCTATGTATTTTTAAAGGAAACATTTCATTAGAAATGAAGAGTTGTACTTTGACTTTTAATCACTCTAATCTTTTTTTTTTTTTTTTTTTTTTTAATTTCCTCTTTTAGACCAGAAAATTATCAAAGCTGAATCTGGACAGAGAGTCACTCTGACATGTCGAGCTCAAAACAACAAGATCAAATTTGTACACTGGAGCAGAGCTGACCTGGAACCAGATTATTTCATTTTGTACAGAGATGGGGAGTTGCTTTCAGATAACCAGCATCCATCTTTTAAGAACCGTGTGGATTTGCAGGACAGACAGATGAAGGATGGAGACGTGTCTTTGATTCTGAAGGATGTGACAACTGCTGATGATGGAACATACAAGTGTCATGTCTTTGTGGAAGAAACACGATCATGGGAACTCATCAGTATCATCAACCTGAATGTATTTCCAGGTGAGTTCACGGAGGTCAGACACTGCTTTCTGGTTGGTTTCATTTTTATGGATGACCTGGTGGATGTTAGAGGTAGACAAATGATATCCAGGTTCAAAGATAACTAATAATAAAATAATAGTAGTAGATGGGAATACAAATGTTATTTCAGTGTTAATTCTAATTCTAATAAGCAGAGAAAAAAGGAAAATAAAAAAGTATATCTCTATTTTATGTTGTCTACATTGTAGAGGGGTTTAAGTGAATTCAGCAGATAAGGGAACTGTAAAATAATTTTTAATAGTTGAGTGTTGCTACAATTATTTCTATGCAGAGCTCCAGCAGATTTTCCTAATGCACTGGTTGCAATCAGCTGATCTGTGCTACTGCTGCTATGAGGTTAACTGCTCTTTGTAAATTTAAATCAACAACTGAATTAAACCAAATGTAACCAGATGTTTTACAAACGAATTTCCATCCTCTACACTGACAGTACACTGTTTAGGCTGTCTTTATATTAGATGCTTGGTATGAAGGTGGAATTCAGTCAGTGGATCTAAGCATCATCAGCTAAATTCTATATGAATCTCTGCTACACTTGATGTCACCTAACTCTGACCATGAAACCACAGCCACTGTGCACTGTTTCACTTTAAATCCCTCACAGTACAGAATTCTAAACTGCAGTGTTTTCATGGAATCTTTGAATAACACAAAGTTAGTATACATATGTTTGTTTTTGCATTTTTCACAATATGAACCAAACACTTTACATCATATTAGATAATTTCAAATAAATTTAAAAAAAGTGGACTTACATGTGAACTTTAAATTTATAGTTTATTAGATGTCACAGAGCAGTCCTTACCTTCGTCCTCTCTTCCCTTATAAAATAGCATTTGAAATTACCTCGTACTTTAATCTTTGTGACTATGACACACAGTTTTGCCTCTTTCATATCTTTTTATTTCATATTCCCTGGTGATTAATACAGGAACAAGATTTGTTCTGTCTTTATTGTGCACCCCTTTGCCCAACTTGACACACAGCTAATGGCTTCAATGAACATTGGAGGTAACTTTAAGGCTTTTACATCATTAATAATTCAATGATTGACATCTTTTCCTTCCCGTAAATCTAAAAATAAACACAAAGTAAATGTTACAAGATATCTTTTCCTTAGCTTACACTTCAAGCTGTACTGTTGCATAGTATGCGTAACAACAGAGACTCAATTGTGATCACAAAACAAATTACTGAGTTTAGCTTCCCCAAAGACAAACATAATAGAAGGAATAACTTGTTTCTAAACAGATATCTGTGATACAAAAGCACTAAACTTGTAAACATGTTGTATTAATAATACTCACAAGCAATAACTCTCTAAGGCAGAAATGTTTTAAAAGGCATCTAAGCCACGAACAGCACATCTTGCAGGCTAACAAGCAGCCAGCTTCCTGTTTTTCTCCATCAACAGGAACACAAAAACCGAAATATAAGCTTTTGAGAAATCCCACTATGACCAGCAGAGGGTGCTGAAGAGAAAGAACCTTTGCATGTCATAACAAGATTGCCTTTTATGTGTTACTGTTCAGACTCAAATCGATTCCATGTTAAAAGGCCTGCATTATCAGAAAATAGTGACATATTTAGACACGTGCTCCTAAACCTCTTATTGTGTGGATACAAACAGCTAGCTGCATGAGTTCACTCCAGGTACTCCGGCTTCCTCCCACAGACCACAGAAATGGAGCTAGTGGGATTAGGTTAACTGATCATTTTAAACTGCCCATTAGTGAGAATGGTTGTCTGTTTTTATTTGTTAGCCCTGCAATAGCTAGGTGACCCGTCCAGGGTGTGCCCCACTGCTCGCCCTATGATAGCTGGGATAGGCTCCACCACCCGTGCATCATTGCCAGACCTGGCCCACATCTGGTTGACATACACCCTACCATAACACCGGTCAGTCAGAAGTGCCAGCTTGATGCCAGATCTGGGCCAGACCTGTTTTCTATAGGCCTGGGCCACATAAACCAAACCATAATCAGGCCAGATATGGCATGCCAACGCATAAACAGTGGCGTCAATGCCAGACCTGGCACACATCTGGTTGACATACACTCTGCCATGACACTAGTCAGTCGGAAGTGCCAGCTTGATGCCAGATCCGGGCCAGGCCTGTTTTCTATGATCCTGAGCCACATAAACCAAACCACAATCGAGCCAGATGTGGCATCCCATCACATAGACAGTGCCATCTGTGCCAGGCCTGGCCCATATCTAGATGATAAACATCTTATCATGCCAGAAGTCAACCCGCAGTGCCGGCTTGATACCAGATTGGGGCCAGACCAGCTTCCTATGTGGGTTTGACTCCTCTTTCAAACCATCTGTCCTCTCTGTCCAAAATGTGAACGTTGGCATCCTCGAAAGAGTGACCTTTGTCCTTTAGATGCAGATGAACTGCTGAGTCTTGTCCCGTGGAGGTGGCTCTTCTATGTTGTGCCATGCGCTTGTGAAGTTTGGTCTCTCCAATGTAGAGGTCTGGGCAATTCTCAATGCACTGTACAGCATACACTATGTTGCTAAGTTTGTGTTTAGCAGTTTTGTCTTTGGAAAGAACCAGTTTTTGTCTGAGTGTGTTGCTGGGTCTGAAGTAAACTGGGATGTCGTGCTTGGAGAAAACTCTCCTGAGTTTTTCCGATACACCGGCTACATAGGGGATGACAACGTTGTTGCGTTTGTCGTTCTTATTCTGCCTAGCTGGTGTCTGATCTTCTTTTCTGTGCATCTTTGCTGAATTGATGAAAGCCCAATTACGGTAACCAAATGTTTTAAGAGCCTCCTTTACAAGTGTTGTAGGGTCCTGATTACTCCAAGTTTGTGTTCCAGAGGGTGGTGGGAGTCAAAGAGGAGGTACTGGTCCGTGTGAATGGAAACTGTTATTCTTTGGGCCTTCCCTGGTGAAATTTATGTTTTAAAATATTGCGCTCCACCCCCTAACTCTTTAGACCACCACATTGAAAGTAAATATTTCTAGTCATTATTGTACTTTAACTTAAAATTCTCTGCTCTGTGTTGTTTCCTCTTTCAGACGAGCAAATCATCACAGCTGAGTCTGGACAGCACATCACTCTGACATGTCGAGCTCCAAATAACAAAATCAAATTTGTACACTGGAGCAGAGCTGACCTGGAGCCAGAATACCTCCTTGTTTTCCGGGATGGGCAGTCTCTTCTAAATAATCAGCATCCATCTTTTAAGAACCGTGTAGATCTACTGGACAAACAGATGAAAGATGGAGACGTGTCTTTGATTCTGGAGGATGTGACGCTCAATGATGATGGAACATACAAGTGTCGTGTCTTCATGGAAGAAACACGCTCATGGAAGCTCAGCATCATCAAAGTGACTGTTTCTTCAGGTGAGTGAGTAGAGTTGAGTGTGTGTGTGATCAGAGGTGAAGCTGCTTCCTGGTTGTTGATGTTTGTTTGTTGTATGGATGAGCTGGTGGATGTCAGAGGTAGACAGATGTTTCTCCAGCTGTTGTCTTTGTGGCTGGTAGTCTAGAGTTGTAGAGCAGCATTGTTTTGGTAAGGTTAGAGCAGAAACAAAGACATTTATGTTCCTGTTCATTTTATTATGCAAAATTTGCAGTTGAAAAATGGCAATGAATCAGAATATATTTTTAAATAATAAGATTCAGATTGATCTCAAATTTTTGGCAATCTGTCTGCCTTTTTAATTTAGAGAGCAATTATCTGCAAACTTTCAACAGTCTCTCTTAGAGTGATTGCAGTCAGTCCAAGTCGACTATTTAGAAACGTTGCCTCAATCAGGCAACCTGTGCAGTTGCCTTCCAATTAAAAGTGGTTATGAGTATGCAACATCCTAAAACTCTGGGTGACCATTTAGTCACCCCAAGTTGGAATTGGTTGTAGGATTTGACAAAAAAAATCACTACAATCATCAGATAATCACTATTTTTAATTTATTAATTTCATGTAAATGTAAGATTGTTGCTGTCTTATTTCTGCACGTGTGACTGAGCTTGCTCTTAATTAGGAGTCAAAAGGACTTTAATCGATTTAATTAAATATTAATATTTGGTGTCCTTGTATTGATACCACATCCCCATGCAAACATTGTGATACTATGCCACATTTAATTTTTTTTCGCCCACCACTACTGCTTACTTGCTTCGATTTTTCATACATATGATCAAAATATGAGCATCAGTGCTGACTTTACTGAGACCATTCCGCACTTCTTGTACTATATTTCACAACTGGCTGTGTGCAAGCAGGAAATGTCATGGCTGAACAACTGGTGCGTTTTGGATGTGGAGAAAAGAATTTGAATTCAAACAAAGAGCGAGCCTTTATTTGGCTGATGGCAGGTGAAAACATGAAAACTAATGAAACTATGAACAAACTATGACAGACTATGATAACCGATGACTCGAATAACAGACTGCCTATGACGTGGATAACAGACGACGCAACACTGACAAAGAGAAACACTTAAATACACTGAGGGATAACAAGGGGAATGAGACACAGAAGGAAAGTACAGCTGGGAGTCATGTGACATGACAAGACGAAGAGGAAGCAAAACTCACTGACACAGGGCATAGACTTTCAAAGTAAAACAGGAAACATAACAGGCGCGGACTTGACTAGGGGAGACAGCAGGCTGGGGAGACAGCAACCATGGAACACAAAAACAGAGACCAAAAGACTAGAAAAGATAAACGATGACAAAACCAAAATTCAATAATGATAATAATTCAATTGGTGACCAAAACACTGGGTCACCAACCCAGGACCATGACAGGAAAGGACCCAAACGCAAACTCACAGAAACCAGACTTAAAGTCAAAATACAGCTTTATTTGCTGAAAGGGGGGGAAAGGCGATGAAAACTAAACTGGGAATCCTAAGAAGCTAAATACATTGGGAAAAAAAGAGAGACATGCAGCCATGAGGTAGATCACAACACTGTGCAGAAGAAAACAAAAGGCTTAAATACACAGTGATTGATGAGAGAACAGGAAACTCATGGGGAACACAGTGGTTGCAAATTACACCCAACAAGGCAAAGAATGCAAAGCATAACTTCATGTGTTATGTTTAACACATGAGACAAGGTACCTTCAAAGTAAGAGAAGCAAAGCAAAACACTTTTTTCTGTTCTTTGAATGTTTAGCATGACAAAACCTCAATTATTCACTGGTGACCCGGTGGATGCTAAGCAGTTAATTAAATCCAGTATGACTAAGAACACAAATGTCAAAGGTAAACAATATATTTTTTAAGTAAATACTTTGACCTTTAACCTCTGCTCTGTGTTGTTTCCTCTTCCAGACAAGAAAATCATCACAGCTGAGTCTGGACAGAGTGTCACTCTGACATGTCAAGCTCCAAATAACAAGATCAAATTTGTACACTGGAGCAGAGCTGACTTGGAGCCAGAATATGTCCTTTTTTACAGGGATGGGCAGTTACTTCCAGATGATCAGCATCCATTTTTTAAGAACCGGGTGGATCTGCAGGACAGACAGATGAAGGATGGAGACGTGTCTTTGATTCTGAAGGATGTGACAACTGCTGATGATGGAACATACCAGTGTCGCATCTTCACAGAAGAAACACGCTCATGGAAATCTGTCAGCATCATCAATCTGAATGTTCCTCCTGGTAAATGAGTAGATTTCAGACACTGCTTCCAGGGTAGTGATGTTGGGATTTTTTTTTTTGTAGTTTTTTGTATAGTTCAGCGGTCCCCAACACCCGGGCCACGGATGGTGTGTTTGGTACCGCACCGTGAGAGTCAAGGCTTGGCTGTGAAATTTATGGTTTTCAGGGTTTTTATCATTATTTTCTATTGTTTTTATCATTAATTTGGTTCCCCTGGTTCTTTCCTGTGTGTATAGATGATGTGTGGTAGAGGTAGACAGATGTTAAGCAACAGCAATACACACCAGTACAAGAGAAGTTAGATCAAAGAGAAAAAGAACAGAAAATGTTGATGAAAATCACATTGCAACACGCACAAACATCCAAAAACACAATGAGAATAATCTGGAGATATTTTGACCAAATCAAGTTATCCAAAGAGGCAGAGCAGCATGTACTGAAAACTGTGTTGAAATCATATTTCCTCAAAGGCAGCTAACACCACAAATTATTTTTACCATCTTACACTTTAGAGCACACGGACAATGTAGACACTTTCTCACATGCCTTGTATTACAAATAAGAACAAGCCAACACGTTACTCCAATCAGCAGTAAAGTAGGCTGCTGTTAGGAATACAGGAGTCAACTTCACTGTAAAACACATAATGCCAGTAAGCGCAGTCAAACAATGTCAACTGAGAGAAATGTTTATGATTGAGAGTTGGTAATCAGGGGCAGTTTGTGAAAATAGCATGAGGATAAAATCCACAATAACCCTCAATGGGTTACTAGTGACTGGAGGATGTTAAGAGGTTAATATCAAATCCAAAATGACTAAAAATTCAAATCTCAAAAGAATAAAGCAACATATTTAAAGTAAATAATCCTGATCATAACTGTACTTTGACTGATAACCTATCTACTCTGTGTTGATTCGTCTTTTAGACCAGAAAAACATCATGGCTGAGTCTGGACAGGATGTCACCCTACCATGTCATGCTTCAAACAACAAGGTCAAATTTGTACATTGGAGCAGAGCTGATCTGGAGCCAGAATATCTCTTTATTTATCGGGATGAGCAGTTTCTTTTAGATAAGAAGCATTCATCTTTTAAGAACTCAGTTGATCTGCAGGACAGACAGATGAAGGATGGAGACGTGTCTTTGATTCTAAAGGAAGTGACCAGTGCTGATAATGGAACATACATGTGCCGTGTCTTCATGGACGAAATACGCTCATGGAAGCTCAGCATTATCAACCTGAGTGTTCCTCCAGGTGAGTTCAAAAGATTCAGTGTGTGGGTAAAGATGCTTCCTGGTTGTGGATGCTTGTTTGCTGTATGGATGACCTGGTGGCATCACCCCCTGAGGCCAGTGAGGAAAACGGACTCTAAGGAAGACAACACTCGGAGACGCAGGGTCCGAGGGTGACAAAGCTTTATTTACAGTGGTGCAATTGATGCAAACAGCGAACAAAGGTGAGAGGTGCTCAAAGTGCTTACCATTACCCAGAATTGCTCAATGTAATCAAGGACAAACTCAAAAACACTCTTGAGGGCTAGCGGCAGCCTAAATAAACTTAAAACACGCTAGAAACTCTACTCCGGAACATGAACTTAGAACATGATTGGGAATAACATTAGCTTTTTTTTTTTGGCCACCTGTCCGGCCACACCGAGAGGCCGAGGGCACCCCAAGCAAGCCCCAGGCTCCAGGCCCTGACAAGCAGCCACCAGGAGTGAGCCGGTGTGTACCTGGACGCCCATCCCCAGACACAAAGAACCACCAATGCACCGATGTCTGAGGGCGTCTGCCACTGGCAGGGGGAGTGGTGGGGGAGATAGGCCTCCATACCTTGGAGGGCCTGAGATGTCCCCAGAGAGGTGGCGTCTGATACCCGACCTGACATATAGACACAGACAAACAGGCACACACAGATACAAACATCCATTCCCACCCTCATGCTCTCATATGCAATTACTCAACACTCACCCAACGTGGAGACAGACATAAATAGACACACTTATATACAATCACACTCCCCAAGCATACTGTAAACCCCAGGTCTAGGTACCCTTGCCCCTGGAGGGGGAAACTGCACCCATAACATTAGCTTTGAGGCACACTATGTTTCATAATACTTCGCTTAGAGACACACGGGTTTAACTCAAAGATTCATAACCTTTTTACTGTTAAACACACATGGCCGACTTGGCATTTCTATGAAACAAAGCTGTAAAGAGCACTAGAAGTGTCCGTGGGGAAGCCGTGGGGCTGTCGTGGATGGGATGGAGAACCCGACACTGGGTAATCTGCCAGTGCAGGAACTCCTGGGGACGGAAGCAGAGGTAAGGGTGTAGTCACTAAAAGTGGGGAGAACAGGTGTTAGATGCAGGACGCGGCAAGCTAGTTCAAAAGCACTCGTAGTGACAGTAAACAGTCTTACTCATGTGCAGGCGGAGGCGAAGCTTAGAGGGGAGGTGGTCCGGGTGAGGGGAGATGGTAATCCTGAGCGCTGGGCAGGGAGGCAGGCAGGTGGGCACGGAGAAACTGTGAGCAGACCAGCGCTTAAATCCAAACAAATTACAGCAGCAGCTTGGCAAAGTTCAGAGGTCCTCTGAGAGTGGAGAAAGCACAAACGTCAGGAAACACATGAAACAACTATGAACAGATGAAACTGGGAACTGGGAAGGCCCAGCACTCGACTGGACCATGACAGTTGGATGTCAGAGGTAGACAGATGTTTCTCCAGCTGTTGTCTTTGTGGCTGGTAGTCTAGAGTTGTAGAGCAGCATTGTTTGGGTAAGGTTAGAGCAGAAACAAAGACATTTATGAATCAGTCTCTTTTTCTCTTGCTCTCTAACTCGTCTGTAAACATGTTTACTGACGAGCCTAAAGCCTACAGCTGTTATTTACATTATTATGTAAATAACAGAATAATTTAAAGCAAAAATTGGGAAACGTAAAGTCCGAAGTCTTTATATTAAGGGCCATCAGTCAAACAATATTGTTTGCTCTGGGTCTAAACAGAGCGTGTTGTGTGTGACGTCTTCTTTTGTGCATGCGGGCCGCTTTGAGCGTTCACACTAGTGCGCGTTTGCTGTCGCATTTTATTTGTAGTGTGAACAAGCAGACAAAAAAATCAGATTTGATTAAAAAAAAAATTGGAATTGAGCATTAAGACCTGCAGTGTGAACGTAGCCTTAGTGTGTAGACACATAACATACATCAGCTTCAAAGTGTGTCAGCAAAATGTCCCAGTTCCCATAAACACACTCTTAATTTTTGGAAAGCCTTTTCGGAAGAGTTGAGGCTGTTACATCTGCTAAGGGTGAGCTGACATCATATGAAGGAGGGGAAGGGGAGGGTTGACAAGTTCTACAGTTGAATGAAGGAAATGTAGGAAGCCTCGATTGGGAGTGTTTAGTTTCAGCGAGCGGCTGAAAGTCAAACCTATTCTTACAGGCAGTTTTTTTCAGAGATTTTAATCTTTTATTTACCAGTGGCCCCTTTATTTCATTACCACGTTTTAAATAAAAACGTTTAATGCTCCTTTACTTTTAGTGCAGGGCACAAAATTCAAACAGTTCCACAAAGAAGATAAAACAAGTTATAGAGGTAGCACAATGCATTCACATGATATTTTCTCATCTCTTGGCTGATGTATGTATGATGAGTATGTATGATCCAAAGAACAATCAAGAACAGGAGTGGAAATATTATTCTTTGGGGCATTTTTTAAGGGTAAAAGGGTGAAAGGGAAACCAAAAGCTTAACAAGACAAAGTGATTTGAAAGATATTGTGATGTATGATATACTGTATATACACTACAATTGAAAATTTCTTTTCACTTCACAGGTCTGCCTTGTCAGGGTTCATTTGAGGAATTTCTTGTCTTCTTAATGGCATTGGGACTATCAGTTGTGTTGTTTAGAAGTCAAGTTGGTACACAGCCCTAACTGTTTGACACCTGTTAGAATTTATATTATGGCAAGAACCAATAAGCTAAGCAAAAAACAAACAAACAGTCCATCATTACTTTAAGAACTGAAAGTCAGTTGGTCCGGAAAATTGCTAAAGCTTTGAATATGTCTGCGAGTGCAGTTGCAAAAACCACCGAGCTGTATGACAAAACTGGCTCACAATGAGAACTGCCCCAGGAAAGTAAGACCAAGAGTCACCTCTGCTACTCAAGATAAATTCATCCAATTTACCGGCATCATAAATCACAAGTTAACAGTACCTCAGATTAGAGCCCAGATAAATGACACACAGAGTTCCAGTAGTAGACATATCTTTACATCAGCTGTTCAGAGGAGACCTGGGTTGGGTTTTTTATGCCTTTAGGGTCAAATATCTGCAGAGAAACCACTACTAAGGAAAAGCAATACGCAGAAGAGATTTGTTTGGGCCAGAAAAACAAATGGAATGGACATTAGACCAGTGGAAATCTGTGCTTTAGTCTGATGAGTCCAAATCTGAGATCTTTGGTTCCACCCACCATGTCTTGTTACAACCCAGAAATGGATGGTCTCTACATGTATGGTTCCCACTGTGAAGCATGGAGGAGGAGGTGTGGTGGTGCTTTGCTGGTGACACTGTTGGGGATTTATTCAAAATTGGGGGTACACTGAAGCGTGGCTACCACAGCATCCTGCAGTAACATGCCATCCCATTCAGTTTGCATTTAGTTGGATCGTCATTTATTTTTCAGCAGGACAATGACCGTAAAAAACACCTCCAGGCTGTGTAAGGGCTATTTGACCAAAAAGGAGCATGATGGAGTGCTGCACCAGATGGCCTGGCCTCCACAATCACTTGACCAAACACCAATTGAGATGGTGTGTGATGATATGGACTGCAGAGTGAAGGCAAAAGGGCCAACAAGTGCTCAGCATCTCTGGGAACCCATTCAAGACTACTGGAAAACTTTTCCAGGCAACTACCTCATGAAGCTTATCGCGAGAATACCATGAGTGTGGAAGAATCAAAAATATAAAACATGTTTTAAGTTATTTCATACTTTTTTGTTTATACAGCTGTATACAGCTACAAAGCTTTCTGGTCAGTGTATACAAAAGTTTGTAGCTACAAAAAGGCAGCATGCAGAGACTCACATTGGCTTCGTGAACACACAAGGATCGACACACGATTCAGATGATGTTTGTCTCTTTATTATCTGGGCATGCAGTGCTTTCGGGTTAGGCACCAGTGTTCTACATCTATCTTAGCTTTACAGGTGACTGCTGCTCTCCTGTCCTGATGTCACTAAAGTAGGAAAACCCTCATTAGCCTGATTTTCTCCACCTGCCCCATCACTCTTCTTGGCACTGCCGCTTGAGTCCGCTGCACTACCCCTCCCCTGCAGCAGACCCAAAGACCACACCCCTGCCACAGTCTTTTAGTGAGAGGGCTGCTTTCTCTCATACATTATGTTCACTTGCTATCAGCTATCGTTTTTGTTTTGTAGAAGCTAACATCTTGTAGTTTCTCACACTTTGCATATTTAGCATGAGGCTAAATTTCACCCTCAGTGTGTCACTGGCAACCTGGTGGATATTAAAAAGTTAAAATAAATTACATTTAAATGACTAAAAACTCAAATTTGAATCGGATTAGGCAAAGGTTTAAAGTAAAAACTTGCAGTCATTATTGTAATATGATCCCTTTAACCTCTCTGCTCTTTGTTTGTTTCTTTCTTTTTGTTTGTTTGTTTCTTTTCGTCATTCAGATCAGAGAAACATCACAGCTCTGTCCAGAAAGAGTGTCATTTTGCCATGTGGAGCTCCAAGCAACAGCAAGGTCAAATTCATATATTGGAGTAGAGCTGACCTGGAGCCAGAATATCTCCTTGTTGTCCGGGATGGGCAGGCTCTTCTAGATACCCAGCATCCATCTTTTAAGAACCGGGTGGATCTGCAAGATATACAGATGAAAGATGGAGATGTGTCTTTGATTCTAAACAATGTGAATACAGCTGATGATGGAACATACCAATGTCATATCTTCATGGAAGAAACACGTTCATGGAAGCTCAGCATCATCTACCTGAGTGTTCCTCTGAGTAAGTTGCTCTCCAACTCATCTGTAAACGTGTCATTGGTACGGTTTTTCCTGTATCAGCCACTTCTCTCTGATGCTGTGCAGGGTCGCCCCTTCCATGATGGTTCCTCTTCTTTCTCTGGTTTCTGCTGCCTGAGGTATTTGTTGAGTACCTGGTCAACTTTGGCTATTTTCCTCATGTACTCATGTACGCCAGAGGGGGCTGCACCGGCGTGCCCGCCGGCTCTGCCGGCAGCCAGCTGTGCCAGAGTGAACCGAGTTGCAGGCCCCGAGGCCGGAGGCCCGAGGGCCCCCTTTGCTCCGGAAGAGGCCTGACCGAGCGACAGGCACCAGGCCCCGCCAATTAGCCACCGGGAGTGAGCTGGTGCATACCTGAGCGCCCAGCCTCGGACACCAAGAACCACCAATGCACCAACCCCTGAGGGCATCAGTTACCAGCAGGGAGTGTGGTGAGGGGAGATAGGCCTCCACACTTGGAGGGCCTGGGAGTACCCAGGGAGGTGGAGTCTAAGACCCAACCTGACATATAGACACAGACAAACAGGCACACACAGACATAAACATGCTTTCCCACCCTCATGCACACATATACAAACACTCAGCACTCACCCAACGTAGGGACAGACATACATAGACATGTACACACAATCATACTCCCCAAACATACTCTATGCCCCGGGTCCAGGTACCCTCGCCCCCAGAGGGGGAAACGGCACCCAGACCCAAGATATGTGACCCTTTCCCCCGGGGTGGAGGCAAGCAGACCGCCCCAGGCTCCGCAGTAGCAGGGAGGCCAATCGGACGGCCAACACCTCCTCCCAGCCCCCCGCCCCGATGGCTAGTAGAGAACGGGGGTGTGTGAAGACCCCATACCTCCCTCCTCCCGCTCATGTGTAGTGTTGCTGCGTGTTGTTCTAAAGTGCATTTAAAACAAGGGAGGGCATGGTGCTGCTGCCAGAGAGCAGCAGGTGTTAGCACGGCCCCTCCCGAGAACCCTCAATGTCTACATGGATTTAAAATTGAGAGGTGGGCACCGGCGCCAGAGGTAGGGTTGAATACACAGACCGTCCTCTGGACGCCGTTAACGTGGTCACCCTCAAGGCCCTATATATATATGTGTGTGTGTGTGTGTGTTATGAGAGTGTGAATAATGTGGATGTCTAAGTTGTGAAATAAAATTGAGGCGCAGGTGGCCAGAAGGGGACAGAGGGGGGGGAATGCCTCCCCTGCACCCTGGTGACACACCCGCACCCCAAGGCCCTACCTGTGTGGGTGGGTGTGGTGGAGCGGGAAGAGGGAGGCAGCCGGGGATGGGGAGGAAAAGAAGGGAGGGGCAAGATGCCCCTCCTTAGGGCCAGCTCCCCGGCTGACCCCAGTAGGCACCCCCGTCCTCTAGTACCCACCAAGGCAAGGGAGCCCAGGCCCATCCAGACCGGGGCCTATGGCAGCAGCACCGCTAAGCCCTACAGGACCTGGGGAAGCCCACCCCACCCCACCGCAGAGGAAACTATACCCACCCCAACATTCAATCATCTCCAGACTACACAAGACAACAGACACCCAGGTTAGGTTTATTCTCCACCTCTCCTGTGTCTTTTCCCCACCTGCAGAGTGGATTTCTGCTAGGATGGAACAACCTCCCTGCCAGTTGAAGAGTCCCCCAGTTAGGCCGATGCACCAGAGGCCCCCTGCGCCAGGGCTGAGCCCCCGTGCACCCACCCGCCCACAACCTCGGCGACACACCGACGAGGACCGAAGCCCCAAGGCCCAGCCAGAGCCCCATCACAGAGACGAAGCACCCCCGAACCCCAAGCCCCCCCGCCTGCCCCGGATCCACTCAGGGGCAGCCAGGCTACCAGGCCAGTAACCTACGTCCGCCAGTACAAACCATCCCCCAGCCCCGCTGCACGCAGCCACGAGGAGAACACCCTCTAAGAGCGACCAGAGCCACTCACCAGGTTATGACCACAACCCCCCGCGTTGAGCCCTCCAGGGATAACGTCTCTAGGGGTTCTCCTGGCGCCCTAAGCCCGTCGCAACCTCCACATCAACCACAATAGCGAAGGCAGGACCAAACCATGACCCCCCACCCCCACTAGGTGATGAAGCCGATCAAAGGAGCCCAAAGGGATTGATCAAATGTGGTGGCAGAGGCTGTATCAAGACTAATGTGATCTATTAAATGGTTTTTATATTGATTAGAATTAAGATTATTTTTATTTTTCCAGTTAAGGAGGACCATTTTCTTGGCAATGCATAGGGCTGTAAAAACAATGTGGGCTGTGTTTATTTCTGCAGTGACCTCATCCAAGTTGCTCAGCAAGCACACTAAAGGGGAGGCTGGAATGTTACATTTCAGACACTTTGATAAGTCTTCACATATCTCACGCCAAAACTTCTGCACTGGTGGACAGAACCAAAGGGCGTGGATGTAATTGTCTGGTGTATTGCCTTGACAGTGTGAGCAGTTGTTGGAAGATGTAAAGCCCATCTTGAACATCCGATGACCTGTATAGTGCACTCTATGTAGTATTTTGTATTGTATTAATTGCAGACTGGGATTTTTAATCAATTTAAAGGTTTTTAAGCATACCTGAGACCAGAAGTTTTGGTCTAAGCTGACTGATAAATCTGCTTCCCACTTTGCAATAGGAAGGGATATTGATTCATCTATTTTAGAAAGTGTTCTGTATATTTTAGATAATAATTTGGGGGATTTAAGAGTAAGAAAGTGTACCGCACTTGGTGGTGTTTGTAATTCAGCTTGACTGAGGTTAAATCTCTTTTGTCAGTGGCTTCTATCGCCTCCTTTGGCCAGCTGATTATCCCAACAGAATATCTGGTGACCAGCAGGGCGTAGGTGTTGATTGCCCAGATCTTGTTATTATTATTCAGCTGACTCCTCAGGACTTGCTTTACTCTCTGGATGTATTTGATTGTTGCGCCTTTCCTAACGGCCTCATTAAGGTTCCTATTTGTGTTTCAGATGCCCAGGTACTTGTAGTTGTCCTTACTATCTGCAGTCTTTCCTTCTGGTAGTGGAATCCTCTAAGTTCTGGCTATCTTCCCTCTCTTGGATGCCATCTGATAATACTTCTCCAGCTAAATGACATTCCAATATCTTTGCTGTAAATCCTAGCAGTGTTGTCCACTGTATATTCTGTTACTCCAGGCGGCAGCGTTACGGTTGCCATGGTCACAGGGTGACGCGTTCTCTCTGCGACTGTGTGTTTCCTGGGTGAGAGAGTGCCTTTTTGTTGTTGCTGTTGTGCTAAGCTATGCCGAGCAGTTGGGTTAGCGGTGGTGTGTTTCTGTTGGAAAATAAACGGCTGTGCTCCCTGGAAACTCAAGGAAGCAAGACCAAACGACACCTCTGTCTCCTCCTTGTCTGAGCTCGCCACAATATGTTTGGCTATACCCTCTATGTTTGGTAATTCCATGCCGGTGGAAACCCAAACAAACGCATTAAGAGGCCCTAATGCCTCGCGTCTCATAATGACTTGAAAAATATTTTTAAAAATGATTTAATATGACGGCAATAGGCAGAGTATTACAGGCATACCCCTAAAGAATGTAGCCTCATGGGCAGTGTAGTCCGTGCTGCGGCGAGAATGGACTGCCATACACGTTATGTGTCTGTGAGCGAGGGAGGGAGAAAAAGGAGAGTGGAAAAGTACGAGTTGTCACCGAGCAGAAACGGGAGCTGGAAGCATGTAAATATAATAATAACCACTGCAGCCCAGAAGAGTGCCTGACGAGCCCAGTTGTAAGTAAGCTATTAAGACTCCACTGTACACTGTGTTCGTGTTTTCCTCCGAAACAATAAGCAGCCTTTCAACGCCTCTCTCTGTCTCTCGCTAGCAAAGTTGACCCAGACCACAAAGTAAACCTATTTTTCGGCTACGAGCCCGACACGAAACCCAACGTACTAGCCAGAGCTGTCCCTTTACTACAGTTCGGAGCCGCGGACCTTCAGTAATAGTAATAAAGCACACAGCAGTAGTACATTCATGTAGTTGTAAAAAGCATGATAATACATTAAGTAATCCAAAGTATTCAGAATACGTTACTCTCATTGAGTAACGTCATAGAATATGTTACAAAATGGCATGTATTCTGTAATCTGTAGTGGAATACATTTTAAAAGTAACCTTCCCAACACTGATTATTTTGCCTTCCATGTAGAGGAGGCGGCTGACGATTGCTCCATTCCATAGTCAGTACCTTTAGCCAGTCTTGTCAATGATCTGGCTAAGGGTTTTCAGACTTATGCAGAACAGCAGTGGGGACAGAGCATCTTCTTGATAAATCCCAAACCTGTGATTTTTGTTATTGGCTTGAAGTTGGCCTCTTTTGTTTTTTCTTTTTTTTTACCCAAATTCCCATCAAAATCCTGATGAAGGCTGTTAGGGTCCTGTTAATTTTGTACAGTTCTAAGCATTTGACTATCTTGTAGTTAAGGTCCGGCCACCAGATGCTCGCCCTTGAGCACCCTCCCCGGGCCTGGCTCCAGGGCGGGGCCCCGTTAACCGTATCCCGGGCAGGTCTAACCGTTCCCTCGATCTTTTTCACATAAGGGTTTTCTGAATCACTCTTTGTCTGGTCCGTCACCCAGGACCGATTTGCCATGGGAGACCCTACAAGGGGCGCTTATGCGCCAAGTGGCAACTCACAGTACTCAGCTTTCTTGGAGTGTCTGGGTAGGGTGCTGGAGGGTGCTCCGCCTGGAGACCTTGTTGTTCTACTGGGAGACTTCAATGCTCATATGGGCAATGACAGTGAGTCCTGGAGGGGTGTGATTAGGAGGAATGGCCACCCTGATCTGAATCCTAGTGGTGTTTTGTTATTGGACTTCTGTGCAAACCACATTTTATCCATAATGAACACTATGTTCAAACATAAGAGTATCCATAAGTGCACGTGGAACCAGGATTCTCTAGGCTGCAGGTCGATGATCGATTTTGTAATCGTATCACCAAACCTGTGGCCATATGTTCTGGACACTGGGGGAAAGAGAGGGGATGAGCTGTCAACTGTTCAACACCTGGTGGTGAGTTAGACCAGGTAGCAGGAGAAAACGCTGGACAGACCCGGTGCCCCTAAACATATAGTGAGGATGCACTGGGAATGCCTATCAAAGGCCCCAGTCAGCGAGATGTTCATTGAGACATTGACATCGAGTCCGAATGGAGAATGTTCAGCACCTCCATTGCCAAAGCTGCTGCATTGAGCTGGGTCCGCGAGGTGGTTGGTGCCTGTCGTGGTGGTAACCCCCGAGCCAAATGGTGGACACCAGAGGTGAAGGGAGCCACCAGGCTGAAGAAGAAGTCCTATCGGGCATGGTTAACCTGTAGGACTCTGGTGGCAGCAAATAGGTACTGACACGCCAAGAGGAACGCGGCTTGGGCAGTGGCTGAAGCAAAAACTCGGGTGAGGGAGAGGTTTGAAGAGGCCTTGGAAAAAGACTTTTGGACTGCCTCGAAAAGATTCTGGCAAACAGTCAGGCAACTTAGGAGGGGAAAGAGTTGCTCTACCTGTACTGTGTATAGTGCTGGCAGAGCGCTGCTGACATCGACTGACAAAATTGTCAGGTGGTGGAAGGAATACTTCGAGGACCTCCTTAATCCCACTGGCACGTCTTCCGTGGAGGAATAAGGGTGTGGGGACGAGGCGGATGACCCGCCAATCTCTGGGGGTGAGGTCACTGAGGCAGTTAAACAACTTGTTGGGTCCGTTCCCACAAACCCCGATAGTTCTAGGGACTTATTCATCATGAATGAAAACAAGACAGTCAGCGATCGATCGATTACTTGCGCAAGGGAGGCCTCGTCTATGTCCAGCATGGAAGTGACCCCGATGAGGGCCTCCTCTTGCTGGCTTTTATTGACAAACTTCAAACAATAGTTTACAAAACACCTCCCCTCGCAACCCCCTTTGGTTACAAAGACAAGGCACTGTATGTATGTATATGCAGGTATGTGTGTGTGTGTGTGTGTGTGTGTGTGTGTGTGTGTGTGTGTCCTCCTGCTGACCAAAGGGTCGTAAACGCAGGAAGCTTACATCAAAGGAAGTAGATCTTCCAGATAGGATGTATCTGCAATAAAACCTCCCCCAACACAAAGTGGTTAGAGGTGCTCAGGATCAAAGGAATGGCTTTGATAATACTGCTTGAACTAAGACTGTACAAATTTAAGAAACACAATGGCAACATTCAACAATTAGACCTAACATTTCCCCCCTTTTTGTCATTGTATATACTTAAATTTCAACTTATGCACCCTTTGTTTGGACAGTGTCAGTGTAGATTTCATTCATACACAACTCCTCTTCATTCACCTTCTATCGATGCAAAAGTTCACAGTTAATACATGTAAGCAGTTAACCTGCTTCTCATTGATCTCATACACAGTAAACTACATCCTATACGTAAGCAAATCAGTGTCAACAGTCCAAAAACAGGAATTAATATTTTCAAAAGAAAATGCCACCAAGGACCAGACATTAGTCAAGCTCTCCAGCTTTGTGGTACATCTACTCCTGTCATGCGATTCATTATGTATTCCTGCAAGTAAACAACTGAATGTAATAGTCAAAAAGAATAATCAACCTGGTCAACACCCTTCTTTATGACTCCTATCAACCCCCAAATCTTCTCACTGTAGGCATCCTGTGGGGGTTAGAGTCAACTGGTAAATTATCCGCGTTTACAACTTCTCCTGTCCTGTTGTCACCACAGGAAAACCTTTGTAAAGGAAATTGGATCAAGGTGTTTTGATCTTCTTGGCTCAAAACCTCAACCAGCTTGATGTAGATGTAGATGATGTAGATGTAGACAAAGGGCTTCTCTGTTTGCATCCTTCTTGCAGAGGACACAAAGAATAGGTGACTTTGCTCAGATTTCATGGTAAATCTCCAACTTGGACTAATCCATTGCCCTTCATACACATAGGCAACTGGCCTATTTCCAGTTCATTTAGCTGTTCAATGTCCTGCAGCAAGTCAGATACTTGGAGTCAGACTATCAGGTCTGTCATACCAGAGCAGTTCACCTTCCCAGCTACTGGTGAATCAACCGTCAGGTTCAGAAGTTGAAAAGTTGGCAATGTTCCAAGTATGTTTACTCCTGGATGTGTTGCCAAGGCAACCAAACAAACTGTCTCACTCTCAGTGATGCTATATGGCCACAGTCCAGAAGAATGTGTAGCCAGTGGCATCACAAGCATAACCATTGGTCTCGTTCTTTATGTGAGCGGTTGTGTTCACAAACTGCCACCAGTAGTTGTTGAAAACCCCATGCGGGTACTGGGTGTAGTTTGCTCTGTCCCAGTGCGCTCCTGTCATCCCACTCAGGGTCCACAGGCACAAGAAGGCGCACAGCACATTCCCAGCCATCTGATGAGTACCTGTGGCTCAGTTGGTTTCTTCACCGGATTGAGACGAGGGGCCCTGGAGGCTTTCCCCCCCCTTTGTACCCGGTCTTCCTGCCACTTACCCCGAGCTGGCCTGGATGTGTGTCACCTTCTTGCAGTGCGCTTGATGTATCCAAGTGTTTCTTCCAGCAATCTTCACTGCTGTGGTCGTCATCAGCAGCATCCGATATGGACCTTCCCACCGTGGTCTGGACCAGCACTTCCTCTCCATGGGCTTATCAACATCCAATCTCCAGACTTCAGACTCTGCTCCTGTGGAGAAACAGAATCATCTGGCAGATCATTTGTTCTCAAAACGTCTTTATTTTTAAACATTTTAAAGCATCTAATCTGCTAATATGCTCTCTCTTCTGCTCTTCTATCATCACTACAGAAGACTAGAACTCTAAATGCTCTAACATATATAATCTCAAAGAATCAGACCATTCTCTGTTGGAGTAATCCTCATGTACATCTTAACTAATTCTACACAGTATAACCATGTCCTGGTGTCTCTTCCATTGACTTCCTAAGTCTTAACTTTACTGTTCCATTAGTTCTCTCTACCAACCCTGCACTTTGTGGGTGATATAAACAATTATGTTATTAATGTTATCCCTAGATGTTGTGCCATTAATCTAATCACTTCATTTACAAATTGTGGACCATTATCACTATAAATGGTCTCGGGAATCCCATGTTCCAAATGATTGCAACATATCATACATGACCTGCAAAATTTTTTTTTAAGGGTATTTAATCTTAAAGTATAAACTACTCATTATCTCCCTCCTGTTGCGACATGGCAAAGCCCATGGCGCAAAATAGCAGCAGTCTTATACAAATTCTAAGGCAGTATTGGTTTATCACACAGATAACAAACACCATCCTACAGGCTCGCTCCTACTGTAAGTCACAACTGTTTCCCTGCAGTAGATGAGTGGCCCTGCATGTCTGCCAGTGCATCCCGCATAATAGCCAACGTCTGCTGGCGGTGCACTGCTAAAACGTTAACACCATGTTCTCCTAAAGTTGCCTCTTTCGCGATCTTATCTGCAAAAGCATTCTCTAATGCATCTGGATCTTTCCCTCACATGTGTGCTACACATTTACAAACGGCAATTCTACTGGGTAATAACACTGCCTCCAGCAGATTTTGCAAGAGTTTGGCATGTTCTACAGGTTCCCCTGTAGAGGCTGTCACACCTCATCTCACCCACTGTACCACGAAGAAATGTAATGTAGCAAATGCATACTGGCTATCAGTGTATATCGTCACATCTTATTTCTCTGCAGAATTAGACACTTCCGTTAAAGCTAGCATCTCTGCTACTCAAGCATATATAAAACATGCTAGTTGTCCTGCATAAATAACTTTCTCACCATCTACTACAGTAAACCCGTTTTAGTCTGTCCCTCTACTGTTGTAGAACTCAACCACCAACAAACCAAACCTTTCCCTCACCAAGTGGCACATCTGTTAAGTCATCCCTCGGCTTATACTCCTCTCTACGCGCTGTCTACACTCATGAGAAGTGCCCTCTTCCTTCGTTGGCAAAAGGTTTGACGGATTCAGAATTGTGCATCACTTTATGGTTATATGTGGTTGTGAGAGTAACAGTAACATTAAAGACAAGTGTCTTGTAGGTGACGGAAATGTAATTTTAGTCTGCAGTAGTAGACATCTACCTCGTGTGAAACTAACAATGTCAAAAGGTGAAATAAACTATTTCCTGAAACATTGTACAGCTTAGGCTGCTGCACATACTGATCTCACGCATGGAGGTAAAGCACAAGCAACTAGAGCTAATCTTTTAGGATAGTAAGTTACTGGCTTCACTTGTGGAAAAAAAAGTGCTGTTAGTTATATCACAGTCACCTGGCATTTATGCTATTCACAGAACCACAAGTCCATCGCTGGACCTCCTCTGCGCTGTCACTTTTTGGAGCTTGGCACGCTCCCTCAAATCCTCATGATTCAACGTTGCTGAAGATTTTAAAGGCAGAGCACGTCGTACACCTTAGTTGTCTTCCTCAACGTCAACGTCGAAACTCTTTCATTTTATTTTAAGATTTTGCTGTGCAGAGTCTCCTCATGACGATCTCCTGGAAGCTCAGTAGCACAGCTCTCTGTGCTGAAGGCGATCTCTGATCCTCCTGAAGACTCTCTCCAGGCCTCAGCTTCCGTCTTGTGGACGATCCTCTCAGTCACTTCTCTCGTCATGGCATCTCACGACATCTGCAAATTAAAATGACACTCCTCTTGCCACATGGCTTCCGCCACGTGTCAACTCCCCAATGAGACATGTACAAGAATGTTGCACATTCTCCCTAAAACACTCTCCAGGGTTTGTCCCTTGGAGCAGCTTCACTCCAAGCTGTAACCCTGTGTAAAAACATTAGTCAGCAATTAAATGTTTAGCTTGTCTAACTCTCAGCTCCACCTGGAGCCTGTATCCTGGAAGACAAATTCGTTAAATCAAACTTCACATTTTCAACCGACTATAGATCAAAGGAATAATAATAAAGTATTCAGCATAAAAGACAAATATCATGTGCAGGTTTTCTCCAATCATTAAATCACTATTATTATCACAATTTGTCCCAAATCATGAATCATCCCAATTTATTCCACAATTTAATCGGTGACTTTCCTTAAGCAACGTCACTCCACTCATTTTATCACTATGAGCTCAGTAGTGGCCAGCTAATGAGCCCATATTCAACTATTCTGTAACCACTGCACATTTGTTCAATTGTCACTTGTCTGTCTGTGCTGAATCCTTTACAAGCACTCTTAAAGAAAAACAACATTAGCCAAATACACGGTTCATCCTGGTGGTCAGGTGTCGGCCATCCAGATTCCAGAGAAGCTGTGAAAAGTCATAAAGTTAACACTCGCTGTAGAAAAAGTAACAATAGTTTCATCACAGTATATCTCAAACTGTATTCACTTCTCCCCTGTAACATTCATATTTTCTCCACAACACAGTGTAATTTCATCATCAACACACAGCCTGTAACCACAGTTTTCTTCACACAAAATCTCAGTAATCCTGTGGTAGAAAAAACACATTAAGTTGTGTCCTGCTATAAATCACATGATCAAATCACATGATTAACCATCTGCTGTAAAAAGAAATGTTAATGTTAGCGCTGCGCAGGTGTATACACTCTTTCTCACAGTAATCTCTGTGAGCAACACAAAGTAGTTAATAACACACCCATGGTGAATTCACAGACACAGAAAATTTTAAACCAAAAGGTTAAATTTGCAGAGTTCACATAGTCATGTGACCCAAGTTTCCTCCTGTGGTCTCCTTCTGCTCCTGCAACAGAGACACACAGAGATGCATCCACACCTTCGTCAGGTGGGGGTTAACCTCACACAATGGTGTTGTCAGTCAGTCTTGTCAGCTTTTGTCAGTCAGTTAGTTAGTTCCCCATTTATTTTAAAATTCTCACTCATTCACACAGTCATCCATTCTTTCTCTTTGCTGATTGTGGAATTTTATCGTCGCATTTTCATTTTCACCCACAGCAAAATAACGTCATTTCAAAAGGAAAAAGAAAAACTTTAAATTGGATTCCCTCTCTGAATCCTTTTTGACAGGGACTTGTTTTCTGATTGTCCCAAATAAGTGGCTTTCTCCTGAGCTCATTTTAATTTTTGGAGAAGCTCACTTTGCAACAGTTTTCGACGACGAGTCGTATAGCTCTTTTATTCTAATCGTGGATATCTGCTCAAACAGAGATCATCAAATGAAACTTTCAGTGCACCATGAAAGTAACAAAATAAAAAGAAAATAAAGAAAATAAAGGAAAGCAAAGGAAAGAAAGACCTTGTTAAGTCATGACACGTGTTCTTCATGCCAGGGGGATAAATCGTAACAACCCATTTGGCAGGCTCAACTTAGTAACAAAAGACAAATCAACAGCTAGATCAATCTCAAACATTCATCCAATCAGTCACACACACAACATACAGCATAACCCTGTTGTCTCATCACATAATAAGTTTCTTCTCATGTAACCAAAAAAATGTTTGCCGTGGTAAAACTTCTTCATACACCAGAAACTCACAATCAGCTCACTCAGTTAAAACCCCTCATCAGCATTCTGTTTTCCTCTATGATGCAGTCATCTGTCCTCCTATAATATTCAGTCCACTAGTCTATGTATCACTTTCATCTTACTAGTGACTTGGACAAGATGACAAACAGAATCTCATGCATGAATCTCAAGATGCTGTCTGGTCTTCATGAGTATCATTTATTGTGTATATGCATGTAGGGTTAGTATGGTTGATGTATTTTCTGTATGTTTTTGTGTTCCTCTCATCACATTTTCATTAATCTCATCACTGCTTAAAACAACACAGATCTCTCTCTCTCTCTCTCTCTCTCAAACAGAAAGTAGCATTACAGCTGTTTCAGGCTGAGAAACACCAAACACTCTTCGTGCTATCATTCACCACACAAATTATGTTATTTCTTTGTCCGCTGGGCAGGTGACCTGCAGAATCACGTCTGCCCCAGCTGGATACCTTTTCACACACACCGTGACGTCAGACACACTCACACTCACTTCTGCTTAGAGCACAATTTCACTTCATTCATCAACGATCCACACGCCACGTGCTGCCCAATAAAACTTTGCAGTGTATTTCATCCTCTTTCAAGGCAGACTTAAACACCATATGTTTTTTTTCTGTTGTATCAGGGATGGATATGTGGTTGCAACGTTTATGTTCACTTTCTTTCCTTTCTGTCTCCTCTCCTGCCTAGTCTGTTTTGGACTCAACGCTGCTCCTAATGCCTCTCCATACTCAGCGTTTAGTCTCTCCTCCACCTCTGCCTCTCACGCTCTTCTCTGGCTCTTTTTTTCTGCTAACATTCTTGCTCTTTCTAATGCTTTTCCACGGTGTTGTTCCACAACTTAGCGACTGCTAACTGCAATTCCTTCCTCTGCTTAGCTGTCCCTGTTTTACCTGCTGCACTTAGAGTTATTCTTTCTACAAGCATTTTACACTGAACTTCCACTAATATCCCTTCAAATACACCAACAACCTACATACTGCATGCTGCCCGGTGAATATTTCTCCATAAATTTTACATCCCCTTCTAAGGCAGCCTTACACATTTTATTCTCACACAAGACAACAATCAGCCACACTCACGCAGACCACGTCTGGCCCGCACACACACAACATAGGCCTATCGCTTGCGTCTACACGCACAGCTAGCGCGCTCTGTTGAAAACTCTCAAACGCCCCAAATGGCGGAGAATTCAACCGTCGGACACTCTCCAAACGCCCCAAATGGCGGAGATTCCAACCTTCGGACACTCTCCAAACGCCCCAAATGGCGGAGATTCCGAACACTCCTCACGGCGGAGCTACCGAACCTAGGTTATCTCCACGCCCCACACGGCGGAGAAGCCTGCGTCTCTCTCACGCGGCTAGCGCGCTCCCGTACCTGCGATCAACGCAGGGTCACGTAGCCGCTCTCTAAGGCCTTCTGTACTCACTGTTCGTGTTGTTTCCGTTCATGGGAAGAGTCTCTGTATCCCGTCAATCGCCATCCATCCCGAGGGGAGTTCAGACGCAAATTATCCGGCCTGGTGACAAACAAAGCACCAGGACTTTCCGTCCATCATCCCAGACGTTGCGGTGGCGTCCTCTCCCTCTCCCCGCGGTGGATGCGATGTGTTAGGCTCCGGCTCCGAAGGACCAAATAAATGTTGGGTCCGTTCCCACAAACCCCGATAGTTCTAGGGACTTATTCATCATGAATGAAAACAAGACAGTCAGCGATCGATCGATTACTTGCGCAAGGGAGGCCTCGTCTATGTCCAGCATGGAAGTGACCCCGATGAGGGCCTCCTCTTGCTGGCTTTTATTGACAAACTTCAAACAATAGTTTACAAAACACCTCCCCTCGCAACCCCCTTTGGTTACAAAGACAAGGCACTGTATGTATGTATATGCAGGTATGTGTGTGTGTGTGTGTGTGTGTGTGTGTGTGTGTGTGTGTGTGTGTCCTCCTGCTGACCAAAGGGTCGTAAACGCAGGAAGCTTACATCAAAGGAAGTAGATCTTCCAGATAGGATGTATCTGCAATAAAACCTCCCCCAACACAAAGTGGTTAGAGGTGCTCAGGATCAAAGGAATGGCTTTGATAATACTGCTTGAACTAAGACTGTACAAATTTAAGAAACACAATGGCAACATTCAACAATTAGACCTAACACAACTCCTTTTGGCAGAGCCCCTGGGGTGGATGACGTCCGCCCTGAGTTCCTGAAGGCTCTGGATGTTGTAGGGATGTTCTGGTTGACATGTCTCTGCAATGTTGTGTGAAGATCAAGGGTGGTACCCCTGGACTGGCAGACTGGGGTGGTGGTCCCCATTTTTGAGAAGGGGGACCAGAGAGTGTGTTCCACCTATAGGGGGATCACACTCCTCAGCCTCCCTGGCAACGTCTATGCCAGGGTGCTGAAAAGGAGAGTCCATCCGTTAGTCAAACCTCGGAGATTGGAGGAATTACCTCAGATATAGGAGAATGAGCCTTTTCAATTAAGGCTCCTAAACTTTGAAATATGCTGCCTTTAAATATTAGACAGGTATCTTCCTTTCCTGTTTTTATGTCGCTTTTGAAAACACACCTTTTTTGATAGCGTTTAGACTGGTGTGAGTTGATATGTTTATATGTGTATTTTATCTGTTTATGTGAGTTTCAGTGTTTTTATCATGTGTTTTACTCCTGTGTTTCTGTACAACACTTTGGGCAAACTTTCTGTTTTTAAATGTGCTATATAAATACATTTGATTTGGATTTGGATGATGTGGTTTTCATCCTGGAACACTAGACCAGGTCTTTATCTTCTCGAGAATACTTGAGGGTGCATGAAGGTTCGCCCTACATGTGTTTTGTGGACTTGGAGAAAGCATTCGTGTCCCTCGGGGTGTCCTGTGGGAGTTGATGCTGGAGTATGGGGTGTCGGGCCCATTGCTACGGGCCATTTGATTCCGAGTGTGAAGCGGCGGGAGTGAGGATCAGCACCTCCAAATCTGAGGCCATGGTTCCCAGCCGGAAAATGGTGGAGTGCCCACTCTGGGTCGGTGACAAGTTCCTGACCCAAGTGGAAGAGTTTAAGTATCTCGGGGTCTTGTTCACGAGTGATGGGAGAAGGGAGCTGGAGATCGGCAGACAGATTGGTGCTGCGGCTGCAGCGATGCAGACGCTGTACCGGTCTGTTGTGGTGAAGAGGGAGCTGAGCATAAAAACAACACTCTCAATTTACCAGTCGATCTATGCCTCTACCCTCACCTATGGTCACGAGATGTGTGTAGTGGCTGATAGAACGAGATTGCGGATACAAGCGGCGGAAATGAACTTCCACCAAAGCGTGGCTGGACTCTGCATTAGAGATAGGGTGAGAAGCTGAGCCATCCTGGAGGGGCTCAGAGTAGAGCCGCTGCTCCTCCACATTGAAAGGAGCCAGTTGAGGTGGTTCAGGCATCTGACAAGGATGCCCGAACATCCTTGTCCGATGCCCAAACTGGGCATCTCTTGGGTGAGATGTTCTGGGCATGTTCCACCGGGAGGAGGCCCCGGGGCAGATGCAGGACAAGCTGAAGGAGGTTGCTGGGGAGAGGGAGGTCTGGGCTTTTCTGCTTAGGCTGCTGCCCCTGCGACCCGGCCCTGGATAAGCGGAAGAAGATGGATGGATGGTAGTCCGTCCACAGATTAGCCAGTCTGATGTTACAGTCTTGAGTTGAATTGAAAGAAAAGAAAAAGACTGAAAAGACTGAGAAACCAATTTTGAATACACAAATATGACTGATATATGTAGAGCAGGGGTAGGCAACCTTTCTGATGATGAGTGCCATCTAAAATTTCTTCAGAAGTCAGTGTGCCATATGATTGCATTAGCAATAAATTTAATAACGCCACCTTCTCAGATTAATTCACTGCGTGTTGTGCCCAGGGATGGACTGGGAGAAAAATATCGGCCTGGGCATTTTGGCTAGAGACCGGCCCACCAGGTATTAAAGCCATAAAGCCTTTGAATGAAAACAAATGCTGTTGTGACAGTGATGTATGCTGTCTTGTTGGTATATGTATGATTTCTATACATTTTACATCAGATAAAAACTTTGGTTGTAAGCTTCAGATAATTATTTAATAAAAGCTAGACATTTTAAATGAGAATAAGAAAGTATTTCTTTTTGCCTCCTTTCCCTGTTAATGCCCTACCTGGCCCCCTGGCAAAACTTTGCTAGACCCGCCCCTGCACAGTTGCCAGCTGTCAGCTATGTAAAAAAGGATCCTGGTGTTATTTGTCTCTCAGAAACAGTTCATAACTTCCCTTCAACTCATTCATGTCACCTAAAAGGTAAACCTGTTTCTACATCACCTGTTCAGCTCTGATGATTCAGTAAGGACATCTCCTGGTTTCATCTGCATGTTTCCCTCTCACCACATATCCAAACCGACATCATGACCAGCAGCTTTACAGCTGTGGCTCCAGCAAACATCAGCTGATACTAGAAATTAATATTAAATAAATTCTAACAACAGCTGATCAAGCTTAAAAGTGCTGCTGTTGTTTAGCGCGACATCTGCTGGTTTCCTCTTTCTGGCGCAAAGTGGGCGATAAATAAACAAGAGAGAAAAGCCGATCAGCTGATCATTGATCAGTTTCATGGTTGAAGTAGCAACAGGAGAGAGAGGGGAGAGAATGAGAGAAGAAGAGGCAGCTGGGCAGCGTAAAGACACAGAAAAACTCCAGCTTTGTGTCTTTTTTTTCATTCTAGCTGAAATCTGGGACAAACTGTGTTCCTTTTCAGCTCAATACGAAAAACGTATTATTTTCTGTGAATATGGGATGATTCCATTTTTTACGGGACGGTTGGCAACCCTACTAACTAACCTTATGAATAAAATAAAGTTCACTATCAATAACATCACAGCACCCACCCAGCTGTATAGAAAATCCGTCATGCTAGCTAACATGCAGTACGAGTTATTGTAACTGACTGTAAAATGTCAGCACAACGAAAATAAACTCCACCTAAACTTGGTTTATATCTGACCCAGATAGACTGCAGGTCATAACCTCTTACCTGAAGTTCAGTTCAGCTGATACTCGGACCGGCGGCTGCCTCGGGTCTCTCCTCCTCCTGCCTCCCCTTTCCCTCATCCACCTGCTGGCCTCCACCACTTGCTAATGTTACTGAATCTGTGGAAGCTACGCCATAGCCACCACCAAACAACTGAGCTATTTTTACACACAAATAAATAAATAAATAATCGGCTCATAAAAATGAAAAATCACCATCGGCCCACTGAGCAAATACCCGGTATGCCCGATGGCATGTCCAGCTATGGTTGTGCCATCAGTTAACCCTGCCTAGGTTTGCCGACCCCTGATTTAGAGCATATATTTTGTTTATATGAACCAATCCTGTGACTCTCTACTAGGAAACCATCACATATGATGTATGTCTGATTTTAGAGATATTAATATATTTGTGTGCACTCCAGCTACATTGTCATGGTTTAAAAAAAGAAACATTTTTTTCAAAGTATATTATAAATTAGCTATGATTTTTGTAATATTGCAAGAATTTTGAAATAAAGGTCTGTCGTCTTTCTGTGTTAGTTTCCTCTGCTTTTGTAGTAGAATTGAATAGAAGAAATGAAGTGTACTTTTACCTTTAACCTCTCTATTGCTTCCTCTTTCAGTCCATAAAGATGCCACAGCTGAGTCTGGACAGAACGTCACTCTGACATGTCGAGCTCCAAATAACAACATTGATGTTTTAGAGTGGAGCAGAGCTGACCTGGACACAGAATATGTCCTTTTGTACCGGGATGAGCAGTTTGATACAGACAACCAGCATCCATCTTTTAAGAACCGGGTAGATCTGCAGGATAGACAGATGAAGGATGGAGACGTGTCTTTGATTCTGAAGGATGTGACGATTAATGATGCTGGAACATACGAGTGTCGTATCTTCATGAGAGGAACAAACCACAAGGACAGTAAACCCATCAGTAGCGTCACACTGGGAGTTGTGCCTCCAGGTGAGTGAGTAGAGTTGAGTGTGTGTGTGATCAGAAGCAAAGCTGCTTCCTGGTTGTTGATTAAACTTTGTAGAAAGCAGCTGGTCTGAGTGATGTGATCAGAGTGCAGTAGATAATGACAGCAGTTTAAATAGTCCAGCTGCCTCAAGTAGTTATTGGCGGTAAGTGATTATGGCACCTAAGCTTTCACAGAAGACTTTCCACACTTGTTATATAAACGATGGGACCCCAATGAGACGGTATATGAGATGACATGCTCTGGAGATGAACTACATGGTTAGTTAGCAACTTTGCGTCACTCTCCTGGAAGTAGCTGTGGATTCTTCTGCCATGTGCGCACTTCGCTGGTCTGATGGCTTAAAAGGCGGAGTCTTGAGTCTTTAGCAGCTCATGCACTTACGCAGTCAACCACAGTGTGTACTCCTCCAAGTTTGTGTGGTGACCATTTGTAGCAGCCTCTCTGAAAATGTCCCAGTCAGTCTGCTCAAAACAGTCCTGAAGAGCAGAGAGAGCTCCTGTAGGCCAAGTTTTCAACTGTCTCAGAACTGTTTGCGCCATCTGATGAGCAGTCTGGATGCTGGAATTAGCATAACATACAAGTGGTTTGAGTATCGAGATGGGGGCAAGGCTTAGCTCGGTACGTGGTGGGAAGATATAGTATAGGAAACACAGGGAAGGCATGATAACAGAAACAAGAGATAGAATACAAACAAACTAGAACATAGATAATAAAACTAAGAAGACCTGAGAATACAAGAACTAAACACAGAGGAAACCAACCAGGATATCTGGAATCAAGGACTAAACAAAAAATAATTACAGCTATGATGGCAACCATTATAGCTGCGCCAGTCTGGTTTAGCTAGCAACTCATGGTTACCTACATCATTATTTTCTAGGGATGTGATAATCATTAATGTAGCTTACTGTGTTGGTCCAACTGCTGCAACAAGATTACCCCCATAGTGGTGTCTGAGGTATCCATCTCCACATCAAATTGCCTCTGCAGGTCAGGGTGGACTAGGACAGGAGCAGTGCCAAACTTCTTTTTAAGCTTTTAGAAAGCTTGCTCTGCCTTAGGAGTCCCAGACAGGGCCTACAAGTAAATAAAACACTGCTGAATGGCATAATCAGGTATTTGTGATCGCTGCGTGGTCTATTAAAAGCTATTTTCCATTCATCTCTTTATCTTATTCTGAAAAGGTGGAAGGCGTTATATAGATCTAGTTTTGTGGATATGGTGACTTGGTAAAGTAGTTCAAAAGCAGAAGTAATTAGTGGCAACAGATATTTATTTTTAATTGCTATTTGATTTAGAATCTGTAGTCAATACATGAGCTGTGTGTTTTATAATTTCTTTTGCCTGTCATTTCCTGTCTTTTGGGACTAGAGTGAGGCAGTCTGAGAGCAAGGGTGCCTAAAAAGGAAGTCAATACCACGTATTTGGGGCCGATGTTTAGGGAGAGACAAAGCTTACTGGGTGTGGGTGGGTAGGTGGCAGGGCGCTCAGCATGGGCGTCACCTCAGTTGGTACAGCTGGGGGCACCCTGTTTGATGTGGTGTTTAGCAATACTGGGGCACCACAGGGAACAGTCCTATCTCCATTTCTGTCTCCATTCCTTGTACACCTCAGATTTTTAGTAAAATAGTGAAAAATGCCACCTTGAGAAGTTTTGATGACACTGCACTGATTAGGAGTATTAAGGCTGGATGGGAGTTAGAGTACAAGCAGCTGTTGAGGAAATTTTTGGAGTGTACTCTCTAAGGAAGCTCAGATACTTTAATGTGTGCAGTAAGATGTTGGAGATGTTCCAACATCTTACTCCATCTACCACTCTGTAGTAGTGAGTGGAGCATCTATTCTGCTCTTGTGTTTTGGGGGGTGGAGGTGGGGTTCGGGGGCAGCATCAATGCCAGAGAGGCCAGCAGGATCAACAAACTAGGACCAACAAGGCTGGAAGCATCATCAGTCAGAATTTGGAGGCATTTAACTCGGTGACAGTCAGAGGTCATTGAATAAACTGCTCTCTATCATGGACAACCCATCACACCCGCTCCACTCCAAACTTATGAGGCAGCAGAGCTCCTTCTCCCACAGACTGATCCAATCACTCTGCCATAAGAAACACTTCTTGAAATCTCTCCTACCGTAAACTATCTATCTACACATCCACTGATCTCATTATAGGAAAGGGTGGAGGTAATATCATGTGGTCTAGCAGAATGGGTTCTCTCAAATTTTCACAGGGGGTTGTGAACATTTGTTGTTTCATTCACACCTTAACTCATTAAGGCAGTTATCAATCCTAATATTAGAGTCTCCTCTAAATCCTTTGCTACATCCCTAAATGCTAACTTATCCTTTCATTGTATCTTTTTCTTCTCCCAACCTGATACCAAAATCAAAACTCTAAACTGGACAGAAAACGACACTTATGAAATTTGGTGTCCTGACAGCAAATTTTCAGCATTTTTTGTTCAGTGTATACAAACAGCTGTAGCTCCATAAAGGCAGCATGCAGAGACTCACAGTGTCTTATAATGAGAGGCTGCTTTCTCTCACACATTATGTTCACTTATTATCAGCACATGTTGTTGTTCTGTGGAAGCTAACATCTTGTAGTTTCTGACACTTTGCATGTTTAGCATGAGGCTAAAATTCCCCCTCAGTGGGTCACTGGTGACCTGCTGGATGTTCAGAGGTTCATTAAATCCAACATGACTAAAAACTCAAATGTCAAAGGAAATAAACAAAATAGTTAAAGTCAATCATTCTGATCATAATTGTACTTTGACCTTTAACCTCTCTGCTCTGTGTTGTTTCCTCTTTCAGACCAGAAAAACATCACAGCTGAGTCTGGACAGGACGTCAGTCTGACATGTCGAGCTCCAAATAAAAATATCAAATTTGTACATTGGAGCAGAGCTGACCTGAAGACAGAATATGTCCTTGTGTACCGAGATGAGCGACTTTTTACAGATCACCAGCATCCATCTTTTAAGGACCGGGTTGATCTTAAGGACAGACAGATGAAGGATGGAGACGTGTCTTTGATTCTAAAACTTGTGACAAGTGTTGATGATGGAACATACAAGTGTCGTGTGTTCATGGAAGAAACACGCTCATGGAAGCACAGCATCATCAATCTGACTGTTCCTCCAGGTGAGTGAGTAGAGTTGAGTGTGTGTGTGATCAGAGGTGAAGCTGCTTCCTGGTTGTTGATGTGTGTTTGTTGTATGGATGAGCTGGTGGGTGTCAGAGGTAGACAGATGTTTCTCCAGCTGTTGTCTTTGTGGCTGGTAGTCTAGAGTTGTAGAGCAGCATTGTTTGGGTAAGGTTAGAGCAGAAACAAAGACATTTATGAATCAGTCTCTTCTTCTCTTGCTCTCTAACTCGTCTGTAAACATGTGTGGGGAAACTCAATGTTAAAGGCTACAGCTGGAGGGGGAGGGGAGGGGTGAAGCTGGTGGTTGTGAGTCTGTGAAAGTGAATCCTGCCGGTGCCATAGCTGCTGAAAACGAACTTAGTGCAGACACAAAACATCCATCAGCTTCAAAGCGTGTCAGAAAAATGTCCCAGTTCCCATAAACACACTCTTAAATCTGTGGAAAGCCTTTCCAGAGGAGTTGAAGCTGTTACAGCTGCTAAGGATGAGCTGGCATCATATTAAATCCTGGGAATTTAAGAATGGGATGCCACTCAAGTTAATATGTGTGAAGGTACATGAGTGAATGCTTTTCACTATATCTATGTTGTTGAGGGGTCTGAGGACCTGTTTCAAAAAGGTTTTGTGTTGAGTAAAGATCTTACAATAAATAATACAAAGATATCAGCAAAAATCCCAACAATCATATGACCCCAATGAACAAGTGTTTTGGCAACAGTGGGGAGGAAACACTCCCTTTTAACAGGAAGAAACGACCAGGGTGACTAATAATAGCTATTTATTTGGAGAGGTGTATAAACTCATAGCTAGTGAAAAAAGGTCAATGCATCATGGGAATCCCCGGCAGCCTACGTCTATTGCAGCATAACTAAGGGAGGATTCAGGGTCACCTGGTCCAGCCCTAACTATATGCTTTAGCAAAAAGGAAAGTTTGAAGCCTAATCTTGAAAGTAGAGATAGTGTCTGTCTCCCGAATCCAAACTGGAAGCTGGTTCCACAGAAGAGGGGCCTGAAAACTGAAGGCTCTCCCTCCCATTCTACTTTTAAATACTCTAGGAACAACAAGTAGGCCTGCAGAGCGAGAGCGAAGTGCTCTAATAGGGTGATATGGTACTACAAGGTCATTAAGATAAGATGGGGCCTGATTATTTAAGACCTTGTATGTGAGGAGCAGGATTTTGAATTCAATTCTGGATTTAACAGGAAGCCAATGAAGGGAAGCCAAAACAGGAGAAATATGCTCTCTCTTTCTAGTCCCTGTCAGGACTCTTGCTGCAGCATTTTGGATTAACTGAAGACTTTTCAGCGAGTTTTTAGGACATCCTGATAATAATGAATTAGAGTAGTCCAGCCTGGAAGTAATGAATGCATGAACTAGTTTTTCAGCGTCAGTAGTAGTCAGCAGTGTTGATATTAATACCTAGGAATTTCAGGAAGTACACTTTACAAATAAATAAAAATACAAATAAAGCTCTGTGGTCTCTGTAGTTCCTTACTGAAACATCTTCTATGGATGAACATCTATAGTCTCCGAACTTTAACCTCTCTGCTCTGTGTTGTTTCCTCTTTCAGACCAGAAAAGCATCACAGCTGAGTCTGGACAGGACGTCACTCTGACATGTCGAGCTCCAAACAACAACAAAGGTGTAAAGTGGAGCAGAGCTGACCTGAAGACAGAATATGTGCTTTGGTACCAGGATCATCACTTCGTTCCAGACAACCAGCATCCATCATTTAAGAACCGGGTGGATCTGCAGGACAGACAGATGAAGTATGGAGACGTGTCTTTGATTCTGAAGGATGTGACGATTAATGATACTGGAACATACGAGTGTCGTATCTTCATGAGAGGAACAAACAACAAGGACAGTAAACCCATCAGTAGAGTTACACTGACTGTTGTTGTTCCTCCAGGTGAGTGAGTAGAGTTGAGTGTGTGTGTGATCAGAGGTGAAGCTGCTTCCTGGTTGTTGATGTTTGTTTCTAAAGATGTTGTTGATGAGACTTTGTAGAAAGCAGCTGGTCTGAGTGATGTGATCAGAGTGCAGTAGATAATGTCTGACAGCAGTTTGAATAATGGAGCAGATACATGTAGTGTTTAACTTATAATTTAAAAATAAGATACAAATGACCTGACTAAAACTTTGTACACCATAAAATTTGGAAAACACCTACAAATAAGCACCAAACTGTCACGGTTCTGGGTCAGTTTGACCCAGTATTTTGAGTTGTTATGTTTTGGTGTGTTTTTGCATTTTGGATTCTTTTCTTATTATGATGATAATGATGGTTATGACTCTATGTTTCAGTTATTCTTTTTTAGGGATTAGTTCATAGGTTTTGTGTTCTCATGTTTATTGCAGGTTTAGTTCAGTGTCTAGTCTGTCTCTCAGTGTTGTGTCTGCGTCTTTGTTTTGTGGTGTCTTGTTTCCTGTTTTACTCTGAAGGTTCATGTTCCTGTCTTATGTCAGTGTTTCTAGCTTTGTTCCCCCTGTCTCATTAGGTCTTATTCCTCCCAGCTGTGTTCCCCTTCTGTCTCTAATTCCTTGATGACTTCCTCAGTGTATAAGCCCAGTGTGTCTTTGTGTCAGTATTGCATCGTCTGTGTACCTCCCTCTGGTCAAGTTAAGTGTTTTTCAGGATTCTGTGCAGTTCATGTTTGCCATTTGGTTTATGTTGTTTTTCATGCAGCCGCACGATGAGGTTCCGTGCATGTTCATGTCAGTTTTGTCACGCCATTTGGTTCACAGTTTCCATGCATCTGCACAGCATTCTGTTCACAGTGATCATAGTTATTCCTTTCAGTTAGTTGCAGTCTCTGTCCCTGTTATGTTTTGTCCACTCCCTTCTGCATCAGCCCGAATAAAGGCTCGCTCTCAGTTTAAGTTCACTCCCGTCTCCTCGACTGTGTTCGCGCCTGGGTCCACCACACACACTCTCAACACGGTCTGCCCCCGCTGACCGTGACAGTATGGCGTAGGCGCTGCAAGCGACGGAGCCGCAGGGCTCCTCGGGCCCTCCAGCTGACGTGGCGTGAGGCTGGACGGGCTCCTCGGGCCTCCCGCCAGCAAACTGGACATGATGCTGACTGGGCGCATCCGAGCCGTCAGCGGACGCAGACGCAGGGCTCATGTCAGAAACGGACCTTGATTTTACAATGTCCTTAAGACCATTTACATAACCCAGAGTTACTCCTTCTGAAGGGTTAAACACACTTTCTCTAGCCTTGGAGCATGAATTAAACAGAGCATCGGACCAAAAATGAGTTAATTTCGCCGCATGAAAAACACAAACATTACCCAAGAAAACATTCTTCATAAGTCCATGACCTGGTTCACTGGTACACTTTTGAAGAATAGAAATGTTCAAGGGTGATTCCCACACAGTAGCCCGACAGTCATATGGTACACAAGAAAGCTTGTCGTAGCTTGAGCTCCCACACACTGCACTAAAAGCGGCCCCCGAGCCTGGCTCCAGAGTTACATAACGAGGCTTTTTGACTACATCTCTGGTTAGTTCTGAAATAACCTTAGACTTGAAGGCAGCTGATTCAGACACATTAGAAACCTTCTTAGTCAGATTGCCTGAGATAACACAGCTTATACGTCTTTGACATGGTTTTACATCCTGCAGACAATTGTTAAAGGCAGAGGTGACAACACAAGCCCCGCCATCAGGGGGAGGGAATTGCAACTCAGGGTCTAAGTATCCATACCCAGAATACACAGTTGCTGCATTACCAACTGGGATTAGTTCATAATTACTGCTCCCAGCCCCCAACAGATTTACTGAGTCAGAGGGCTCAATCTCCTTGCTGGCCCTCTGAAAAACAGTCTGTAATGTCAAAC
The DNA here is from genome assembly GCF_001858045.2 of Oreochromis niloticus. Lineage (NCBI taxonomy): Eukaryota > Metazoa > Chordata > Actinopteri > Cichliformes > Cichlidae > Oreochromis > Oreochromis niloticus. Next base: position 63,227,008 of record NC_031967.2, read on the forward strand.
TCTGAGTACTCATGGACTCCAGAGCATTAGTTTCTCGAGGAGTAGATATGGAAGCAACACTAGGAACAGACTTTAATTCAGTGTCTTTGACATTGTCCATGTTGTCTTTTGATGCTGCTTTTAAGGGGCTAAGTTCAATTCCCTCTGACTCCCCACCAGACTCTGAAGGAGTTTCAGTCCTGACTTGTGCCAGTCTGTCCACATGTAAAACAGTCAAATCATTGTTCATGGGAGCCTTCACAAAAAGTTCATAACTTGACCCCAAATCCCACATAGGGCACTCAATCATAACATGCTTGGTGACTGCACTTGCAGGGGGCTGCTGGGCGTCAGCTGTCCCCATCTGAAGTGAAAGTACAGATGCAGGACAGAGCTGAGCCTCAGACAGGCTGTCTCCCACACAGGGAGTTGCTTCAGGTACACAAGAAACATTTTCAACAAGATTTCCCACAGAAACATTATTCATATGCTCGCATCCTGATTCTGTGACCTGAAAAGAACTGTCCATGACCGGCTTATAAATGTTAGGAGTACAATCATATAAGGGGTGAGAGCCTCCCTCAGAGTCCAGTCTGTCATAGCTCAAACTCATATTTTCATCGTCTTTAACAAACATAAATTCAAAGTCTTTATTTTCAGACTTGGGTTCATTAACCTCAGGAGCAGAAAAACATAACTGTAAACTGGCAGTCTTATACTCAGTATTTCCTTGCTGTGTCTTGGCAACATAGGCAGAACTTACTTCATTATAGGCCCCGGAACCAGTTGCAGTGTCTTGGTTCACAAATACAGCAGAACACACCTGTGGGTCTCCAGCCAGCTTGTGGGCCGGACAGATAGACTCTCCCTCAGAGGACGCAGGAATGATGGCAGGCTCAAACCTGTTAGAACAGGACTTCACAGTCTCAGAATTATCCTTAATAGTCTCAGGGTCCCCAGAGAGTGTGTTAATGGTTAAAGCAGTACTGGTTTCAAAACTCCCTGGCCCCTGGATACAGTTGGTTTCTTCTGTCACAGGTAGGCAACATACTGTCTCTTCAGTCTCGGCCTGTGACGAGGTTTCAGATTCACAAGCAGCCCACTCGGCCACATGTGCTACATTAATGACAAGATTGTCTTTGGCAGCATGATTTATGTGTTCAGGACTAGTTTCCGGGACATTTATAACCCCAACAGAGCTGGCTATAGCTGGCTTACATACATTTTCCTTGCAGTCACAAAGGGGATAAATAAACTCATCAATGTCTGAGCACTCACCTACAGCCATTACCCGGATCTCTGATGGAAACGGGGCCTCCAGGTGGACACTCTGTGTCTGTATTGTCTCATTCTGGAGAGGCTGTGGCGGCTGCATGGAGCGACGACACCGCAGACGCCGCTTCTTCCTAGGAGCGGCCATGAGTGCGGCGGTATTAACGGCGGAGACCGACTCTTCCTCTCCGCCCACCTCCTCGCCAGGCAAGCAGACGGAGAAGAGAAGTCCTCACGAGGGGGTGAAGGTGAGCGGCTGTTCCACGGTGGGGCGATGGATGGGAGCTCTTCTTCGCGAAGGAGCCAGGGCTTCCATCGGAGCTCCTCCTCCCGATAAGCCCGTAACACCTGCTGCCGCTCCTCCTCACCGAAGTCTATGGCTTCCGTCAGCCCTGTGCACCGTGCTGTGCGGCTAGACTGTGGCAAAATGGTGGAATGTGGGCCGATGGCGGGTCAGTGGTGAGACTCAGCATTACGACTCGGACCGCCTCCGGTTCACGAGGCTGAAATGAGGACTCCCGCTCGTGGGGCGGGATCATGGGTGCAGAGGCAGCATTCAATACCCTTTGGGCCAGCGCACGGGCCCGAAGCTCCTCCTTAAGGGGGCCCAGAGAATCAAACTTCTCAATAAGCTGAGGAAACTGGTGGAGCTGTTTCCGGAGGATGGCATCTATGGCCGCCAATCCGGTTGACACCACTTTGGGGTCCGCGCACCCACAGATGCGTGTCATGATCCGGCTGAGCCGCTGCAGCTCCTCCCCGATCCCATCTGTAGTGTCCGCTGGGTCCATACTGGTCGCGTCGTACTGTTATGGTCAGCGGGGGAAGACCATGTGGAGAGTGTGTGTGGTGGACCCAGGCGCAAACACAGTCGAGGAGACGGGAGTGAACTTAAACTGAGAGCGAGCCTTTATTCGGGCTGATGCAGAGGGGAGTGGACAAAACATAACAGGGACAGAGACTGCAACTAACTGAAAGGAATAACTATGATCACTGTGAACAGAATGCTGTGCAGATGCATGGAAACTGTGAACCAAATGGCAAACATGAACTGCACAGAATCCTGAAAAACACTTAACTTGACCAGAGGGAGGTACACAGACGATGCAATACTGACACAAAGACACACTGGGCTTATACACTGAGGAAGTCATCAAGGAATTAGAGACAGAAGGGGAACACAGCTGGGAGGAATAAGACCTAATGAGACAGGGGGAACAAAGCTAGAAACACTGACATAAGACAGGAACATGAACCTTCAGAGTAAAACAGGAAACAAGACACCACAAAACAAAGACGCAGACACAACACTGAGAGACAGACTAGACACTGAACTAAACCTGCAATAAACATGAGAACACAAAACCTATGAACTAATCCCTAAAAAAGAATAACTGAAACATAGAGTCATAACCATCATTATCATCATAATAAGAAAAGAATCCAAAATGCAAAAACACACCAAAACATAACAACTCAAAATACTGGGTCAAACTGACCCAGAACCGTGACACAAACCAATAAAAGATTTATATATTTGGATGAAAAAAAAAAAATTTATTTTTATTTTTTATTTTTTTGGCTTTGTGAAACTCCATCTTCTGTCTTTTCCCCTTCGAGTTGAGTAAAATTCAAAAATACATAATCCCTAAACCCTAATGGACTGTCTAAGCTGTAATATTTTGTACTTACGTAAAACAAATGTGATTCTTAATAATTAGCCGTCAGTTGCTTTTCTCATGAGCAGTAGCGGCTTTGATATGGGCGACACGGGCTGTTGCCTGGGGCGGCATCGTGGTTGGGGGCGGCATCACGGGCATCGGCAAAAAGAAAAATTGCTCGTACTCATGCTGCCCCAAAGTCATGCCAGCGCATATTGGGGATGGCATAGGTACCGATTGGTTTTCTGGGAGTAAGGACTATGGGCAGAAATCTGTGCATCAGAAACTGAATTTGAATTAGTCCAATTTGAAATTGAATTTTTGGTTTGAAAATGATCATCACTAAATTGAAACTGAATTTTATATATTGAAAATGAATTCATTTGCTTTGAAACTCCATTTTATCCTTTAAAAATTCAGCTCTCGAATAATTTCAGATTCACTGAAGTTACCAGTAATGCTGCACTAATGAATTAGACTAACTATTCACTTTAGCTAAAGTTATTAAGTTCGCTAAAGAGTTGGGATGCTGTGTAAGACATAAATAAAGCTAAAATACAAAGGTTTGGACACCGTTTTGCATGTTTCCCTACTGTAGGGGTCTCTGCAAGCATACGGGGCTCTGAGAGGGTCCAAGATGACAACTTTGGAATCCTACTAGAAACAGTCGATCATATTTGTTTGTCAAAGCTAAATCCAGGGCAAACTATGCTAAATTAGCGTTTTTAGCTAACAGCTACAATAAGCATAAAAGTTACTGTATGGCTATCATTTGTTAACATGACGCTTGTTCTTATACATGTAATACATTTATTACCAACCTGAGAGTTTATCCGCTGGTCATTCGACATGACGAATGACTTCTGAAGTCTTAATTCAGCTCAAGACGCTGTAGATTCCCGTCAGTAACACTTTCGGTCCGCTAGTAAAACGTAGTTCTATTAATCTGCGCTCGTTTACTCTTGAACCGGAACCGGATGTAAGTTCCAAAAAACTGAATTGTAGAACTGAAACTGAATGGTGAGAAGTGAATCTGAAATTATTCGAGAGCTGAATTTTTAAAGTATAAAATGCAGTTTCAAAGCAAATGAATTCATTTTCAATATATAAAATTTAATTTCAATTTAGTGATGATCATTTTCAAACCATAAATTCAGTTTCAAATTAGACTAATTCAAATTCAGTTTTCAAAAGCATTTATTCAAGTTACAATTCAGATTCAATCTGAGCAATTCAAATTCAAATTTAACTTATTCAAATTCAGTTTCTGATGGCACAGATTTCTGCCCATAAAGGACGCCCTTGTTTGCGAGGTGGGTCTGCTGCTTGCGGCGCAGGGAGGAGAGGGTGGGGCGGTGGGGGATTCTCTGGCTGGCTGGAGCAGAATCTGATAACCAAGTCACAAAAAAACAAAACAAAATAAAAACAAACCAACAAAAACGAAAACACCAGACTTTATGATACAGACTTATAATTTGTACATATGTTTTTTGGAAATTCTATACAGTGAGTGCGAGAGCCCTCGGTGCGCCTGCTTGCTGCTGTGCTGAAGTGAAAGTAAACTTTATTGTCATCTCTACTTTATACAGCACAGTATACAGTAATTTCCTGTGAGTGTGAGTGGTTACCTGTCTCTCTGTGTTAGCCCTGCGAGAGACAGGCAACCTGTCCATCGTGTACCCTGCCTCTCACCCTGTTGTAGCTGAGCAAGGCTCCAGCCGTCCTCTGGTCCTTTATAACCTGGCTAGGTTTTCTTTTATTACAACAGTTTTGGTCGGATCATATGGATTTTTTTTTTTTTATGAAAGAGCTCAGAAATCCCCTTAGTATGTAAGATTTTACACAAAATTCATATTTTTTACACAAAATTCATATTTTTAACAATTTACATTTTGCCTACTGCATTAGAAAAGGAAATGGATTCTGTTCTGTTCTTCACTCATCACCTACCTGACAGCTGACACCTCACACCTGTTTCTCACCTGCAGGTCACACAGGAGGATCTGTTGGACTGATCGTTGGCTTGTCAGTTTCTGCTGTACTTCTGGTTGCTGCTGTTGCTGGTTTTCTGATCTACAAAAAAAATTATCAACAGAACCGGGATTTTAACTAGCCTGCATTTGAACTCACCTGCAGGTCCACCAAGGATCTGTTGGACTGATCGTCGGTCTGTCAGTTTCTGCTGTTGTTGGTGTTTTGATCTACACAGAACGACAGTGTCGGGGCACGTGCTAGCCTCCTGTTGTTTAGTGAGTGTTTGAAATGTCTGAGTGTTTTACAGCTGAACTCTGAGTCTCCTGCTGATGTTGTTGGTTTGTTGGTTTTTTTGATCTACAGAAAACATAAAGCAACTCAAGGTTCAAATGAGCCTCTTAATTCTTAACCTCTGAACTGTGAGTCAGACGATCTGAGGACAAATATAAATGAACTATAAATAAAACTATAAATGAACTCTCCTGAACATCCATCAGATGGACCTCAGACGTCTCTGATGATCATCATGTTCAGACTCAGACCAACAGTGTGTGTCTGTGCTGTCTGTCAGTGACTCTGAACTACAGTTTATTCATCTTCAGTATGTTCATGAGATAAAACTGTGTTACAAACATGAATGAATTTATGTGCTATAATCTCAGAATCAACTATTGGTTTTGTATTTTAGCTTCAGGATCAGCACTTTACAGTATAATTACAGACACTGATAACAAGTCAAACGGTGTGTGATGTATAGATGAGGTCTGTTGGATTATAGATGATCAATAATTCTTCTGATAGTTTTCAGGAATCATTGATCAGCTAAAACTAAATTGCTCCCCAAATTTTGAATGTTTAAAGGTTGTATAAAGTCTATTAAGGTTTAAAATTAATAGAGCACTTTAATGTTAATATAAAATATTAACTTTAATGTCACTTTTTCCTTCTGTTTTTAGCACACAAAAATGTTCTTTTATAGCAACCCCATCTTTTGTTGTGGTTAAGAGCCTACAAGTGGTGTAAACATTTTTTGCCATGCAAAGTGTTGCTGGTTTATTGTAGCCAGAGAGATAAATTCTCTGTGTCAAGAAGGAAATGTGACTCTGCCAAACATCCACACAGAGCAGCTCACTATATTGACCCTTTCAGCAGCTGAAAGTAGCTCAATTTTTTCAGTCAACAATTTCTCATATTCTTAAGAAAATCATTCAGCGTAACAGCTTAGAGCTACAGTTATATGAAACTTAACATTTGAGTATTGCAGATATTTCTCTGATCCTGTACTGTGAAGCTTGACAACCTCTTGACTTTTGTTGCAGGAAGCTAAATAGTGTAAAAACAAAACTGGTAATTTAATATTAAGTACCTTATTTTTAACTTAACTTTTCTCAATTACTAGAAAATACATGAATGCCTAATGTTTTGAACATAATTTTCTCTGGAATATGTTATTAATGTACACAGATTCACCACAGCTCTCTGAGAAAAAGCTCTCTGAAGAAAGAAAAAAGGAGATTTTAAAAGAAACTGTGTGCTGTGTTTTTATTCTTGAACTCTGTTGGAGCAGCTTTGCATGATTCTCAGATCAGACTAGTCAAATTAGAGGGTGTTTGGAAACAAGTGTGATTAGCATGGGTGAAACTGCTTATGACATGGCAGACAGTTTCTATGGGAACACAAAGAAACACCTGGAAGAAAACTGAAAACTGTGTAAAGACACTAACGGTGCGTTCACACCGGACGCGAAAGAGGCGAGCGAAAACGCCCAAACGCCCCTAATGTCACGCGTGCACATTTGCACCTCAACGCGTGTCCAGGGAAAATCCACCGCGCCTCAAAATTGCATCTTTCCACGCGCGTGAACCGGAAATGTGGGAGGAAGTTGTGCTGCAGATGTCCTCTGAATAAACACATTATCTTGTTAGCGGAAAGGTATTTGTACATCAGTGGGAAAATATCGGGACAGTAGGCGGGCTTGTTGGCTTTTGCACGGTTTCATCGGGTCAGTCTGGAAATTAAAAAGCAGAATGAATGAACTTACCAGGTTGCCCAATCTCCTCACTAATGTGCCTCCAAGCTAGGTCCGTTTTATTCCTGTCTCGGTAGAAGTAGCAACTAGCATCATTTAGCTCTGGATGATTAGCCACGGCACAGATGAGCTTTTCCTCCATACGGAGTGACTGGATCTGCCCCTTTGACCTAGTTACAGCCACGTCACCGGCCTCCTGATTGGTTGTCGGGGCGTGATTTGACACCGGAGTTCATATTTTCCAACTCAGCGTGTGCACAAAATGCAACACACGACCTGACGCGCGTGGTTTTCTTTCGCGAGTCACACGCGCCCCACGCGGTACACTGACGCGCGTTTCACGGGTTTTGGCGTTTTCCCGACGCAAATCTGCCTCCGCATTTTCGCCGGACGCGCAATCGCGTGTCATCGTGCTCTTTCCATTGACTTTACATGTGAACCTGACGCTCTGGCCGCCTCTTTCGCATTTGGTGTGTGCGCACCGTAAGAATTACAAGGTAAACCAGGAAATTGATTTTAAACCTTCATTGCTGAGTGTTTGTGAACCTTAAACATACACAAACTGATAAGTGTATATATATATATATATATAAATTCACATAATTATTCCTATAAGTGTTACAGAATTTACTTTTTTAATGCATTTAAAGAATGATTAGACAGTGAATGAACATTACTTATGAAATTAAAAGTAACTGGAAACAAACATGCTTTTTGGAAAATTTCATGAGTGACTTAAAAATATTTTAAGTACAAATAGAGCCAAATTAATAATGTTGCATTAAGCACTATTATGAAGGGTTGCAATTATGTTGTCAGGGCTCTGTGTGCAGGCGGATGGAGAGGAGGATCCAAATGCGAGACTCTGAGACTGAATAGAAACTGAGAACCTTAGCTTTATTGCTGGTGATAATTGAAAACATGAACTGAACAATGACACTGAGAACTGAAACACAGGCATAATTCTGAGGGTACGACGCGACACTGAGCAAGGGCAAACACAGGGCTAATATACACAGGGAAGTAATCAGGGAATGGAAAACAGGAGGGGGAGACAGTTGGGAGAGATTGGGGCTAACGAGACAGGGGAGCGAAGCTAGACACACTAACATAAGGCACACTCCTTCAAAATAAAACAGGAAACAATAGACCACTAAACAAGGATGCAGACTGAGAGGCAGAATATAACACATGGAACTCAAACAATACGTGAGACCACAATTCCTTAAACACAGATAAACAGAAACATGAAACTCTAATAATAATCATCATAATCATCATCACCAACACAAGCACTACAAGAGAATAAGAAAACAATCCACAATGAAAAAACACATCAAAATAACTGAAACACAGATTCATCATAAAACCCAACAAAGCACCAGAGAAACATAAATAAAAATCCATCAGTCAAAAATAAACCAAACCATAACAACTCAAAATACTGGGTCAAACTGACCTGTGACATATGTTGCAACTATTATGAAGTAAAGCTCATAAGTGCAACTTATGTGAAATCATATCTGATCAGTCTATTTGTATTTGATGTGTATTTAAAAGCATTTTCTTGATATTTTCAAAATATGATTCAAATGTACAATATTTTTCCACATAAAATGAGATACTACTAACCCAAAATGATATCAGTATTTTATTTCATTTCAATTGAATTCAATTGAATACAGTTTCATGTATTTATGCCTGATTATCAGGATTACAGCAGTGTACATTATTCAGTTATGTGCAATGATCCACGCAGTGAACTGCTACAAACGAAAGCTATGGTACGATAAAGTAAGTATGATGATGGAATACGTGTGGTACTAGACTCACACTCAAAAGACAACACTAACATCTACATTGTTTTTCTTCTCCCCTCTCAGGTAGGACTCTTTTGTTTGGTCTGAGGGAGCTTACAGCTCTCTGTCTCCTTTTTGCAGCTGAAGGTTAACCTCATCCACCTGATTAATGACTAGAGCCTAGCTTTGATTATGCCTTTTTTTAAATGCCATATGAAATACAAAAAGAAATCTCTGGACATGGTGGATGTGGGTTGCTAGCTGCCTAATGGATGTGAGATGTTAAAGGGATTTTTTAATGGTGCAAACAGTCCTGCTATAAGAAAAATAACCCTAGAAAACAATAATCCCCAAAACTGTAACAAAGATGACTCTTTGACAACATTTTTTAGTTTTAAATCATGTCAAAATAAATATTACAAGACTTAAAATTTACTGAAAGAGCATCAAAACATCCTAAAGTAAGATCATCAAAACCAAAACCTGCAGACCAGCTGTACACTCTGACATATTAATAAAATGTAAACTGACTGAACACTGACTGAACACTGCAGTCGGCTTGTCCGCAAAAATATTCAGGCTTTTCTTAAATCTCAGCATCTATTTTTTCTCCTCGTCTTTCCTCATGTTGTGCATTTTCCATTGTTATACATCTCTGACCTGTCTTTCCCATGTGATGTTTGTGCAATGTATGTATTTTCGGAAAGGTAAGATGGCGCTGGCACGGCTGGCAGCCTTAACCCAATTTCCCTCGGGATGAATAAAGTATGATCAATCAATCAATCAGTCAATCAATCAATCAATCAATCAAAAAACCTGATGTACTTACAGAGGACCACAGCCAAGTTTAGATCTTTTAACCCCCCCTTCCTGTCTGTGACTGAGTCTGATGCAGTTTTCTCACTGTTTAACATTTAAATGAAATATTTAGTTTGCAGTAAAAAGATACAAGCTGTATTTTTTTCCTTTAGGTGTGAGCTGTCCATGTAAGCGGAAGTGAGCTGCAGGTGGGGAATTTTTTTCTTCCTAAATGAGTCTGAAAACGTCTCTTTCCTTTACCCACGAACATGTAGAATTGAAAAACACTGTAAGGTTTCTCTGGCTCAGTAATGTCTGATACAGCATTCAATCTTTAATTCGGTAAATATGAGAAAAACAAAAATTCAGAAAAATATTTCTCTTTTTCTAAAATTGATCATATTAGGGTTTTTTTTTATCTTTTGTTTCATTCTCATGTATTCCTAAAAGCAGAGAGCAAAACAGCAACTGTTTAAAACGGGAATTTCACTAGAACTTGAGTTTAGACTTCTCAGTTGGCCTGTTAGTAAATTAACTGCACATCAGCTATATTATTGGTCAGATAATTGCATAGAAAAGTTCCCAAAGCCTCAAACATTGCAAAGAGAGGTCCACTTCAGGGACTACAGTTAAAGGTGAAGCCTTGGACAACGTTACTGGCTGCAGTAATCTACGTCGCTATCCAACTGCTGTTAAATAGGTCTCGCCCCTTATAAGTCTTCAAATATGTGCGGTATAAAAAAAAAATCACAAAAAAACAAAACTCCACCTTCCTAACAGTTGTTATAAAGGGCAGGGCTCGACTGGGACAAAAAAAAAATCAGCCTTGGCTGGTCCATGATCACTCAAAATAGCAGATGGATAGTGAAGTGGTAACACAACTACTTGCCTTTGGTACTTTATGTCAGCAGATGAATTTAATTTTTTGAATTAATTTAATTCAATTATTTAATATACTGCACTACAATCACATAAAGAAAACAGACAAACCCAAATGATCACATGAACCCGCAATAAGGAAGCACTCTTTTTTAAACAGGAAGAAACCTCCGGCAGAACCAGGCTCAGGGAGGGGCGGGGCCATCTGCTGTGACCGGTTGGGGTGAAAGAAGGAAAACAGGATAAAGACATGCTGTGGAAGAGAGACAGAGATTAATCACAGATATGATTCGATGCAGAGAGGTCTATTAACACATAGTGAGTGAGAAAGGTGACTGGAAAGGAAAAACTCAATGCATCATGGGAATCCCCGGCAGCCTACGTCTATTGCAGCATAACTAAGGGAGGATTCAGGGTCACCTGGTCCAGCCCTAACTATATGCTTTAGCAAAAAGGAAAGTTTGAAGCCTAATCTTGAAAGTAGAGATAGTGTCTGTCTCCCGAATCCAAACTGGAAGCTGGTTCCACAGAAGAGGGGCCTGAAAACTGAAGGCTCTGCCTCCCATTCTACTTTTAAATACTCTAGGGACAACGAGGGTCAGGGGCTTGTAGGAATAAAAAATAAAAGAATGCTTGGACACTGCTAGCATAATGGGCAGGTTTTTGATGGGGCACCCACGCAAAAGCAAAGCAGAAGATGAAGCATCAACAGATATGTTTCCAAACCAACTTCCTTCCAACCCAAAGGCTAGTAAATATGATGAAGCATATCTTGCCTTTGGCTTCACCAGCAAAATGGTGGTGTCAAGGTAGGCATCTCCGACAGAATTTGTTTCCCTTGCATCGGGAGCACGCGCTGGGCTGTCCAAATAACGGACAAACAGAATCCCACATTTTTGATTTTTAATTTATAAACACAAAAAACTACTCCTGAAATCCTGCCTGCCACAGCTGTTTCATGACAGAGAGAAAGAAAGTAGACTTTACAGTCAAACGAGTGACCATATATAAACCATGTGTGAGGATGGTTTTAATGTAAAGTGTGAATCATAATGTTCCAGTCAGTCATCAGTATGTCTCTGCGCAGCTGTAATTAAAATTAAGCTTTTCAATAAAGTTTAATGATTCACTCATTAGTCTCCTTTCCCGGGGCTTTTAACCTAAGTTTACATTACTTTCCCACAGTGTAAAACTCAATGCTGACATCATCGCTGTTGTCCTATCATCTTTCTGTCCACTTTCTTCGAGACAGTCAGACTCCACTCTGCATACTTTAAATCTATCTGCTCATCTTTCATTCTTCCTTGCCCCTTTGGAGAGTCATCTCTGCCTAACCTATCCATCCATCCAAGCATCCTGATTGAAATATGTTCAGAGGGCCTCAGTGTCTGAATGGTTCCAGTTCAGCTCCATAACAGCAGCGTCCCTGGTTTGATTCCTGTGTTTCAGCTCATATCTGCCTCTCTCACTGAGGGGACGTAACTACATGGACATGGATTTGTTCATCAACCAAACTACAGATCACTGAGAACAGAGGACATTTGATAATTCTCATTTTTGTCTTATTTATTTCACTTGGAGTGTTTTTTTAATGCAGTGATCACTTGCATTTTTACACAAATAAAAAAAGTAGCGTCCCACCTCGGTCTTTGAACCAATAGAAAGCTGGTGCTCAGAGGAAGAGGGCGGGCTTTACTTGGTGTCAGTGAGAGAAATGAAAAAAGCTCAAATGAGTGAGAAGGACGATGAAGGAAACATCTGTGCTGTGTCTGCTCTGTAAGTAGAATCTCTGTGTTTGTTTGAATTCTTGTACTTTGACTGTCTGCTCTCCTGATAACTGATGATGGAGGAGAAGACATGAAAAACAAATCAGGCTGAATTCAAGTTCAAAACACCACGAGGACCAACTGCAGGTCTGAACTGACTCTTTATCTTTGCTCAGGAGTCGAGGAAACACAGCAGGCAGTGAAAAGCTCAAATCATCATTTGCAGATGATCACAATGATCAATTTAAGTGCTGCTTTTAATAATAATAACTTGAAAATGAGATAGAGTAGAATGATGAGCTCAGATTGTGTGAATACTTGTTATTCTATCAAATTTTTTTGTTTTTCTTTTCTTTTCTTTTTTTAAAAATGAGAACATATCAAAGAGAGAGACGGGTTTGTGTGTTTGTCAGCTGTTTGTGTGGAGTTGTTCTTTATGTTCAACTCAAATCAACCTGAGTGTCATTTCTCTTTAGTTCTGATCTCACTGCTGAGCTGCACAACAAACCAAGGTCAGTAACCTTCTTCTGTCACAGTTTAAACCTGATACATGCTCACCAGATTGTTAATTTTAAAAAGTAACAAAAATTGCTCATAATTACTTACACTATTAGCTACATTATTTTCTCATTACTCTGTAAAATGACCTGAAGCACACCATAAGCATCATCAATACCATAACAATATAAATCCTTAGGTATACAGTCCCACACACCAACACAAATCCCTATCCTAATAAGGACACACATACAATCTTTCATTTACTATTTACATATGAACACAATGTTGTCATCTGTCTTACTTCTCACTGCATTTCTTACCTGTTGACAATCAGGCTCCTAGCTGCTGGACTAGATTCTAGTACATACACTTGGCTTTATCATTACTCTGGGTTCTTGGCTAGATTAGCATTAGCATGCTGTCTGCGCATGTGCTTCCAACACGCCAAAGTCCTGCTAGAAAGTTTTCTGTCCTGGACATAGATTACACTTAATCATTATAATCTGGTCATTTTGTGCAATAAAAATCAAATTAATGTCCATATCTCCACTCAGAAACTGTAGGACACGGCACCATTTTGCTTTTCCTGCACACCAACTGAAATCATCTCATTGCAGTGCAAATGCACATGTTGATGTTTTGTTCTTTTTTTCTTTCTATCAGCCAGATGTGCAGATAACTGAAGAAACGAAAGTAACGCCATAACTGTAACTGTAGTGTAATTACTGAATTTAGTAATAGCAAAGGGAATGTAATTCTAATAGTGTGGATCGCCCAATACTGGTACTCATTAAATTGACCAGTTTTGCTTTCAGAACGTAAAGTTTTAAACTACTAACATAATGTAGAAGCAAAACACAATTTTAAGAGTGTCATGTAAAATATTTGAACTGTTTTTTAACCCTCACAGCTCGTCTGACTGTGAGTCCCAGCAGCTCTCAGTTCTCTATAAGAGACTTTGTGTCTCTGAGCTGTGAGGAGGACGACAGCTCTGCTGGATGGACTCTGAGGAGAAACACAAGCAAACAACAGAACAGTCAGTGTGGAGATGGGTGGGGAAAACCAGCTGTTTCTTCATGCAGCATCAGCTACACGTATCCATCTGACAGTGGAGTTTACTGGTGTGAGTCCAGAGAGGGTCCCATCAGTAACATGGTTAACCTGACAGTCACTGGTAAGCTGAGTGTGTGGAGTTAGTGTTGATGAAGCTGTGTGTAAATGGATGAAATGCTGTAGTTTGTCTCTGTGTTGAGGTGGATCAGTGATCCTGCAGAGTCCTGTCCTCCCTGTGATGGAGGGAGATGACGTCACTCTGCTCTGTAAAACAAAGACCACTCCCTCCAACCTCCCAGCTGCTTTCTATAAAGATGGCTCCCTCATCAGGAAGCAGCCTACAGGTCACATGACCATCCAGCATGTTTCCAGGTCTGATGAAGGCCTCTACAAGTGTGACATCAGCGGTCATGGAGAGTCTCCATCCAGCTGGATCACTGTCACAGGTGACACACTCACCTGTCTGTGTTTCTGCAGCTTTCAACATTCACAATGTGACGACAACTTAATGACTGTGTTTGCTTTATTTTAGACAAACACACCACCTCAACTCTATCTACAACCACACCTCCACCCACCTCTACATTTCCATCACCTACCACCACCACACCTCCACCGAGACCTCCTTCAAACATCACCATCACTATTCCACCTACATCCACACCTCCTACTGGTTCCACCTCCATCACTCTTCCTCCATCACTATCTCCTCCTGTTCTCTCTGTGTTGTCATGTGTTGGATCAGTCTGTGTTGTGGTTCTACTGGTGTTACTGGTTCTGCTGGGGAGACCATGTGTTCACAGGAAACTTGAAGGTGAGACTCAGACTTCCTGATCTTTCATGCGGCAACCGTGGCTCAGGGGGTTGGGAAGCGTATCTGCAACCGGAAGGTCGCTGGTTCGATCCCCGGGCTCTCTGTCCTGGTTGTTGTGTCCTTGGGCAAGACACTTTACCCTCCCCTCCCGCCTACTGGTGTTGGCCAGAGGGGCCGATGGTGCGATATGGCAGCCTCACTTCTGTCAGTCTGCCCCAGGGCAGCTGTGGCTACAACTGTAGTGTGAGAGTGAATGAATAGTGGCATTGTAAAGCACTTCAATCCATTATTATGTATCACTTTGCTTAGTATAATAAAGTTCACATTCATAATTATTACAGTAACAACTTTCTTAAATGTAATCTATCTTTTGATATTTAACGTTGTTATTTATTTTGTATCATTTCAGAAGATCAAGAAGAAGCTGGAGAAGATGATATCCTCACTCACGTCACTTACAGGTCAAAAGCAGATCATCAACAAGAGCCAGTTAGACAAGCCAAAGGTATTACTATGTTTTCTTCATTACTGTTAAAGTTGGCATTTAAATTGCTGAATGTATCTACCCAACTACCTGCCTAAAGGTGTTTCAAATGCCTGCTGAGTTGTTAGATTAGTTTCTAAAGCGATGTTTTAGAGATGCCCTGTCCCCACTGCTGTTCTGCATAGGCCTGAACCCCCTCAGCAGGGCTCTAGAATAACCTTTTGCCACGGTTGCACTGGTGCAGCTAACTTTTTTTCTTAGGTGCACCAAATATTTCATCGCATCGATTAGCACTGCAGTCTTTTGTGTTTGTGTGTGTGCGTGTGTGTGTGTGTGTTTCAACACAATTTTTTTTTTTTTTGAGTACAGTTCTACAACAAAGGTAAGTTACTGAAAAAAGTGTGCTTAAAGTGCTTTGGCACTTTGACACTCCTTGGCATTATATTATTCTGACATTATAGGCAATGTTAAACTTAATAATCAGCTGGGCCTCCTCTGATGACCAGTTCGTTGCTTATATATATTAGCACCAGTCACAAATGCAGTATTGCCAGACATGGTCTTTCCACACTCACGACAGTGCTTTCTAGATTTGGTTAAGCACGCAGTTGTTGAGACGATGAACTTGTTGTTTAGTATGAGTCGTAATAAGAGAACAGTTGAACAAGGTCCTTAACTGTGTGTTTTCAGCTTCTCGAACATTCGACTCATTGTTAAAATTGCATGTAAAACCACAGCAGCTACTTCCTGTTGCTGAGTCCAGTTAGTCTGAACCAGGTAGGACTTCTCACCACAGTGTGTTCCGGTTTGGCTAATGATAGTGTTCAAGTCATGAACATGTTTGCTCTGTGTTCTGTGGTGCAGTGTGCAAGTTTGTATTAATAGCAAGCAGCATCTTTGTGGTGCTCCACATTTGTTTTTCACAGAAAGAGCCCTCAGTTATTTCTGCTCATTATGAGTTTCACAGCAGAGGTGTTAAGATAAGAAACCTGAAAAATGCTGCACATTACAAAACATGTTACTTAATTTCTTCATCAACTTAACATCTGTCTGTAATAATATAACAGTACTGTTGCTGTAGCTTTGGTAATTTTATATGCTTTATATTGCAGAAACTGATACAACTGTGGTCTACCCAGCAGTGAGCGCTGGCAACGTCAGTTATGGACAAACAACCATCAGAACGAGGAGGAACAGGTACAGCTGGGCTGCTTGCCCTTTTTACAGCCATCATGCTAAGCTAAGCTAACCACATCAAGCTCAGAGCTCAGACTTGTGAAGAATATCAAGTTTCTCATCTTTCTGTTACAGAAAAGCTGACATCTGAGGAGCTCCAACAAACTGCAGACGAAAAGCATGAAGTTTACTTTGAAATTTGAATCATACAGATCTACTCTAGTAAAGTCCAATAGTAAAAATCCAGAGCTGGAAGTGAACACAAAACACAAGCTTCACAATCTGATATATCAGGTTCAACCAAAAAATCCTGCACAGTGAAAACAAGTTATAGTGCATCAACTTTTAGTGGGTAGTGCTGTTTCTGACAAAAACAGGAAATGGTGCAACATGTAACTGTGACTCTCATTATAACCTTACAGGTGTACCAGACAGGCCAAAGTTGATATGAAGCCTACAGTAGTGCAGGGTCTATTTTTGACTGAAGCTATGAGAAACAGCAGTGTTTCTCTAACTTGAAACTCTAAAACTGTGCACAACAGCTCACCTAAAAAGTAAGATGCCTGAGATTGAAAGAAAAAGACAGAGCAGTGTTCCTGTTCCCTGAATTAAAACATATTAGCTTCTCTGAGAGATAGGGATAGACCGATCCGATATAATGTATTGGTATCAGTCCGATACTGACCTAAATTACTGGATCGGATATCGGAGGCGACTTTTGTTGTGATTTGGCGCTATATAAATAAAATTGAATTGAATTGAAATAGAAAATCTAATCCGATCCATTAAGTATCACAAAAGCACCTCACAAATCTTGTGATATGGTGTAACCCAGCTCATGAACTTAGCAGGTCAGAACAGTATGTGTCTCGTGATAGAGCGGCTGTGGTGTGTGAGACCTGTCGGTCTTCTGACTGAAAGCACTTGGAGCCTCGCTACGTCTTTCAGAACCGGTATTTCATCTCTGAGCAAGCTATCCCAGAGGCGTAATGCAAATGTGTGAATTCATCTCTGAATGTTTGTAAAGCATTCCCACGTTAAGCTTAACAACCAATATATGACTTTGATGCGTTGTCATTGCACAGACATCTAACAATTCACAAGTCTGACCGCACAATGGATAGAGTCAAGTTTTACTTTGCAAGACGCAGTTGTTACGTTTTGTATAGAAATTATATATACACATATATACATTTATATATATACACACACACACACATATATATATATATATATATATATATATATATATATATATATATATATGTATATATATATATATATATATATATACATATAGTATAATGGAGGAATAACTACATCAGGGTCCTGGGTCTTTTGAGCCAGTTGTGTTCCCTCGCTCCCTCTCATCTCCCTCTCTCCCACTCCCGCATCATGTTTTCTGTTTTATTGTTAAGTATAGTTTGGTTTTTCCCTGCCAGCACATAAAGCTGTGTTTTTTTTGGGTCTACTTCTCGTGTCTGTGAGTTTGTGTCTGCCTATTGCTGCCTACACACAGCCGGTTTGTGAATATTCCTGCGCTATGTCTCATTGGAGACTGGGGCACACAATATTTTACAACAACCAAAGAAAATAACATATTTCAACAATAAGAACATTTTAACCAAATATAATATTGTAAATATAAAATTAAGGGGGGGGGCTTATTTTTTGTCGATAATGCCTTTCTTGTCCTTATAACAAGACATACAGAGAAAATCCAACAATCATATGACCCCCTATGAGCAAGGGTGGCTGATTATTTAAGACCTTGTATGTGAGGAGCAGGATTTTGAATTCAATTCTGGATTTAACAGGAAGCCAATGAAGGGAAGCCAAAACAGGAGAAATATGCTCTCTCTTTCTAGTCCCTGTCAGTACTCTTGCTGCAGCATTTTGGATCAGCTGAAGACTTTTCAGCGAGTTTTTACGACATCCTGGTAAGTATCTTGTTAGATACAATGATTTAAGTACAATAACCTTTATCTGAATTTAGAAACAGAAGCAAATCAGAGGTCTTCAAGACATTTTTGCATGACCATGATGTTGCTGGCTTTTTTCACCACTCAACATTCAGCCATTAATTTAAAATATTAACAAAGTCTCATCAATACCTGAATTTTCATGGACCGTTATAGATTCACTAGATAAAAGTCACTCACTGTGTGTGCACTTCTGAGAAAATGACCGTTTACTCCTGGCAGTAACAATTACACCCACAGCCATAAGTTTGCTATTTGTGTGCCACAGACTTTGTAAACCACAATTCCTTTAAATATTCTGATCTAAGAGGGGATTTTCTACATATTCTGTAAGGACAGCCACAACTATCAGTCAGAAAACTGACACAGGACCTCTTTAGTAAATTCAACAGCTTTTTACTGTTAAAAAAAACTTAAAACTGGTAAATTTATGTTAAATTAATGTTAAACTGGTAAATCCATGTGTTCTTTCTTTAAAATTCCAGCTTTGTGGAGAAATTATGTTGCTGTAGTTCAGGTGATAGAGCGGGTCACATAGTAAAATGGTAAATGGCCTGTATCTGTACAGCACTTTACTTAATCCCTAAGAACCCCAAAGTGCTTTACACATCCACCCATTCACACACACATTCACACACTGGTGATGGCAAGCTACGTTATAGCCACAGCCACCCTGGGGCGCACTGACAGAGGCGAGGCTGCCGGACACTGGTGCCACTGGGCCCTCTGACCACCACCAGTAGGTAACGGGGTGAAGCGTCTTGCCCAAGGACACAACGACCGAGACTATCCGAGCTCGAACCGGCAACCTTCTGATTACAAGATGAACTGCCAACTCTTGAGCCACGATCGCCCCAGTAACTGCAAGGTTGGTGGTTCAATTCCTGTTTTCTCCAGTCTGCAAATATCCTTGGGCAAGATACTAACCCCAAGTTGCTTGCTGATGCATTAATTGGAATGTCAATGTTTGAAAGAAGTGCTTACATAGAAAAAGGGGCTTGTGTGAATGAGGCAAGTTGTGTAAAGTGCTTTGAGTGCTCAGATAGAGTACAAAGACCCTATATATGAACGAGTCCATTTAGCATTTATCATGTTTTTCACAGGGTGTTCTCATTTAAATTACCCACATAAAGTCAGTTTTTCTTCCACAAACTGCACATCCAACAAACCAGACATCCAGCATCTCATCATTAAGGAGACTACAGTGTAAGGTTATTCAGTTTCTCAGTGCACTGCTATTGTCTTTAACTAAATTCTTGTAAAATCTCCAGATGTCCTTCTTACCTGGATACAAAAACAGAGCATATATAGAGGGAGGAAAATAAATAAATCGGGATCACGTCTTACTGGAGACTTGAAGAAAGAAACTAAAATAATTACTTTTTGTGTAAAAACTTAATCAAGCAAATTTTGGAAAAAGTCATCCCTTAATAAGCTGGTGTGTATTAAATCATATGCTGTATTTCTGTGAACTTTTGTCCTTGTTTTTCCTCCATTGTTTTTTTTTTTTTATTCATCACCTGCAACATGTCTGACATCGAAGTGAAGTGACACAGGGAAAGTCTTCAGAATATAGGATTTATGGAAAATGTTCATAAAAGGGGAAAATATGTGCCACACAGACGTTATACATCACTGAATGATGGCTCAACCTGCCACACAGTGTGAATACTCCACAAAATCTGAGTAACTTTTGTGTTACATGCCGAAAGATGTTGCTTTTCTGTTGCTTTTATCTTTCAGGTGTCAAGTCTCCACCTATTGGCCTATTCAAAGATAATTGCCATGTGTCCATTGGCCGGTCTGGGCACAGAAGGCAAATCAGTCATTAGGGATCATTACAAATAAGCAGCTCCCTGGCCATCTGGGTGGCTTCTGACTTTTGAGAAATCTTTGTTTGAAAGCTTTTTTTTGATTTGGCACAACCGCCCAGTCCTCCTCCCCCACCTTTTTTCTTTTGTCAAGTTCATTATTGTCGAGGTACATGACAAATAAATCCTGCCTAACTATTAACCTAGCTTTTGTCCCTCTTCATTAATTTTGGTTGTCTTGTGTTTCTGTCTCCTAACTGTCTTAGTCCCCTCCATGGTGGGTGGGACGTAACACATTGTGAGTTTCAATGTGTTCATATTCAAACATAGCAAAACATGTCTCATCCTGTCTATATCCTATATCCTGTAAAAGCACAGTGTTCCTCCCCTGTGTCAGTTGGTGTTTTCAGAGCTGAAGTTAGTAACTTGGTGAAGTCAGTGTCCAGCATTTCTATCATCATTTATTTCTGGATTTTTCTTTTTACTTCTGTTTTACATGAATTGATTTGACACTCACATCTGCTTTGGACTGGTTCCAACTCAGAAAGCGACTAAGAGAGAATCAACATGTGATCTCATCTTTTTCTTTTTTCATCATGTCAAGGAATAAAAACTCTAAGGATTGTCCTGAATACCTGAGAACAGTAAGTGACCTGACACCTTCTGGTGTTATTTGAGTGTTGCTCATATGTTAGTTCAAAGTTCAAAATGACTGTATTAACGTTAACAATTGTTTTAGCTCATCTTGTTTTTTGACGACTTCTTGTGGCACACAGAAGTTACCAGAGTCACTGATTAACACAATCTTGGTTTAATGAGAATGAGACAAAAAAAAATGCCTATAGTCAAGAAACAGGCGGAGAAAACAATTATAAGGCATTTACCGACAAGCCTCCTCAAATACTGTAAGAGCAGTTGTGCCTCTTTCTGCACTTATTGAAAATCTCAGCACAGAATTATACTAGACCTTTATTTACAGTTTGTCATTAATGTAATTTTAGTTTTAGACTCCAACATTTTCAGCAGTTTTACTTCCTTTTTTCTCTGTGTGTGTTTCTGCTGCTTCTTTGTCCCTCACTGTAAACAGATGTACTGAGAGACTCCTGCACTGATGTTTCATAGGAAAGTCCAAAAAGCCTCACTGGTTCTCCATAAAGTGCAAAGATATGCTCTCTGTGGCTCCAACACAACTTAAAGACAATCAAAGGTGGACAAAGTTCTCATGAACAGCTGTGGTTTTATGAAGGCTACAGCTAAATGCTGCCTTCTCCATAGTACAATATACATTTTTATACAGTGACGTCATTTTGAAGTCCTTTGGCTGATGATGGTCTTTAGTATGTAGCTGATGATTGATGATGAGATATGTTATGTTTGTGTTGTTCTGTGGAGATCCATCAAGAACTGAACCTGTTAAACACTCAGACCTGCTTTAGATTTCACTGCTTTAGTCGTGACACACTTTATGATCGTCCTACAGAGCAGAGTAACAAACGTCACGCTAATGTGACTTCATTAAGAGACGTCGAAGCGAAGGTGTTGAGTTTAAGCAAGTGGCCGAAAAGATCAAACTTTTAGTTTCATTTTAACCTTAATTTGAATCTAATAAATTCAAGAAACTTCAGTCACTGGAAATACCAACAGACTTTTATCACAATATAAATGTTGGATAATCTGACCTTGAGAACATGGACATGTCAGCTGTAACTGCGTCACTCTGCTTCAGTTTGGTTTTTGTCAGCTTCTTCGTGTTTGTCTCTGCAGGTGAGATTTAACTGTTAAAAACCAAAATATATCTGCCTCTGAGACTGAGAGGAACAGAGTATGAGTCTGTACTACATGTAAAGAATATTTCACTAAGAGTGAGTTTTATGTTAATTCAGAGGTGGAGTTTGTGTAGGCATCACATCCGTCTCTGTAATCCAGCTGTGACAGAGACAAAGAAGTGTAATGTGTGTGTCAGTGTGATGTATTGTAGTGTCAGGAGTCAGTATACAGCTACAAAGCTTTTTGTTCAGTGTATACAAACAGCTGTAGCTCCATAAAGGCAGCATGCAGAGACTCACAGTGTCTTATAATGAGAGGCTGCTTTCTCTCACACATTATGTTCACTTATTATCAGCACATGTTGTTGTTCTGTGGAAGCTAACATCTTGTAGTTTCTGACACTTTGCATGTTTAGCATGAGGCTAAAATTCCCCCTCAGTGGGTCACTGGTGACCTGCTGGATGTTCAGAGGTTCATTAAATCCAACATGACTAAAAACTCAAATGTCAAAGGAAATAAACAAAATACTTAAAGTCAATCATTCTGATCATAATTGTACTTTGACGTCTTGATGCATTCTCAATCATCCAGGAAAGTAAATCTCCAAAAGTTGAATCTGTTCATCTGGACGTAGCGTTTTGTGGGAGAAACGTTTCGTCACTCATCCAAGTGACTTCTTCAGTCTCAGCTGACTGCCGGTTTCCCCAACCTTATAAACAGTACATTTGCATAATGACTGAAACCAGCCCACTGAAGGAACAATGGGCTGTGAGGTCAGTTCCTTAATCATAATTATGCAAATTCTTATGACCATTGATCAACAATCACTGACCAAAACCCACTGATCAAAGAACACTGATCAATGGTCATGAGTACCATTCACAGAGAGTTGGGGAATGGCTGCAATCACAGCATTGTAAGATGGTGACAGATGTACCCTTAGGCCCCCTCCTCGATTCAGAGATGGTCTTTCCCTTTTCACGTAAATGGCCTCCTTGACTCCGCGCTCAAACCAGCGTTCTTCCCTGTCCAGGATGTGTACATCCTCATCATTGAAAGAGTGTCCACTGGCCTGTAGGTGTAAATAGACTGCAGAGTCCTGGCCTGATGAGGTTGCTCTTCTGTGTTGTGCCATCCGCTTCGCTAGAGGTTGTTTGGTTTCCCCGATGTATAAATCCTGGCAATCCTCCTGGCACTTAACAGCGTACACTATGTTACTCTGTTTGTGTCGGGGGACCTGATCCTTTGGGTGGACCAGTTTTTGGCGCAGCGTATTTTGAGGTTTAAAAGCCACAGAGACCCGGTGTTTAGAAAAAATGCGTCTCAACTGTTCCGATACTCCTGACACATATGGGATCACTACAGGTTTTCGCTTGGGCAGCGTTTGTCCTTCTCTCCTGGATCGGCTGGAGCTTTCTTTGGGTGCCTTTCCAGCTTTGACAAAAGTCCAGCTGGGATAACCACATTTACTCAGGGCCTTCTTGATGTGCTGTTCTTCTGCCTCCCTTGCCGCTGTGTCAGTGGGGATGGTGTTTGCTCTGTGTTGTAGCGTCCTGATGACACCCAGTTTGTGCTCCAGTGGATGATGAGAGTCAAACCTTAGATACTGATCCGTATGTGTAGGTTTACGGTACACGTCAGCTTTTAGATGTCCCCCATTACTGATGGAAATCTCACAGTCTAAGAAGGCTAACCTGCCACTTTTCATATCCTCCCTGGTGAATTTGATGTGTCAGTCCACCGAGTTAATGTGATCCGTGACCATTGGTCAGTGATTGTTGATCAATGGTCATAAGAATTTGCATAATTATGATTAAGGAACTGACCTCACAGCCCATTGTTCCTTCAGTGGGCTGGTTTCAGTCATTATGCAAATGTACTGTTTATAAGATTGGGGAAACCTGCAGTCAGCTGAGACTGAAGAAGTCACTTGGATGAGTGACGAAACGTTTCTCCCACAAAACGCTACATCCAGATGAACAGATTCATCCATCCATTCGCTTCCGCTTATCCTTTTCAGGGTCG
This sequence comes from Oreochromis niloticus, assembly GCF_001858045.2. Taxonomy (NCBI): domain Eukaryota; kingdom Metazoa; phylum Chordata; class Actinopteri; order Cichliformes; family Cichlidae; genus Oreochromis; species Oreochromis niloticus. Next base: position 63,250,778 of record NC_031967.2, read on the forward strand.
CGGGGGGCGCTGGAGCCTATCCCAGCTGTCATAGGGCGAGAGGCGGGGTACGCCCTGGACAGGTCGCCAGTCTGTCGCAGGGCTAACACACAGGGACAGACAACCATTCGCACTCACATTGACTCGCACATTTACACCTAGTGGCAATTTGGATTATCCAATTAACCTATCCCCACAAGCTGCATGTCTTTGGACGGTGGGAGGAAGCCGGAGTACCCGGAGAGAACCCACGCAAACACGGGGAGAACATGCAAACTCCACACAGAAAGACCCCGGCCTGATGGTGGAATTGAACTCAGGACCTTCTTGCTGTGCGGCAACAGTGCTAACCACCGTGCCACCGTGCTGCCTGAACAGATTCAACTTTTGGAAAATTGTACTTTGACCTTTAACCTCTCTGCTCTGTGTTGTTTCCTCTTTCAGACCAGAAAAACATCACAGCTGAGTCTGGACAGGACGTCACTCTGACATATCAAGCTCCAAACAACAACATCAGAGCTGTACATTGGAGCAGAGCTGACCTGGGAGATGAATATGCCCTTGTGTTCCGGGATGGTCTCTTTCTTCCAGACAACCAGCATCCATCTTTTAAGAACCGGGTGGATCTGCAGGACAGACAGATGAAGAATGGAGACGTGTCTGTGATTCTGAAGGATGTGACGATTAATGATGCTGGAACATACGAGTGTGGTGTCTTCATGGAACAAACATGCTCATGGAAGCTCATCAGCATCATCTACCTGAGAGTCGTTCCTCCAGGTGAGTGAGTAGAGTTGAGTGTGTGTGTGATCAGAGGTGAAGCTGCTTCCTGGTTGTTGATGTTTGTTTCTAAAGATGTTGTTGATGAGACTTTGTAGAAAGCAGCTGGTCTGAGTGATGTGATCAGAGTGCAGTAGATAATGTCTGACAGCAGTTTGAAGAGGAAATGGATTCTGTTCTGTTCTTCACTCATCACCTACCTGACAGCTGACACCTCACACCTGTTTCTCACCTGCAGGTCAGACAGGAGGACACACAGAGGATGGATCTGTTGGACTGATCCTTCGTCTGTCAGTTCCTTCTGGTGTTAATTATCCTTAAACTACATGAACATTGTGTGACATTTTGGAAGCTGTGATCCATAGTTGCAGGGGGTGGAGGCTGATCAGGCAGATTTTATTCACTGTAAGTACAAATGTAATATACAATCATATACTGGATATCATATGTATACCATGTGATATCACATGTCTGATCCAAAGGTATTTCACATCAACATTTCTAGTCTCTCTATCTTATATTTTTGCTCTTTACCTGACAGTGTCACCGTCAGTGTTGGTCAAGTTACTTGAAAAAAGTAATCAGTAACTAATTACTGATTACTTCCCCCCAAAAGTAATCCCGTTACTTTACTGATTACTTATTTTCAAAAGTAATTAATTACTTAGTTACTTAGTTACTTTTTAAAAACACATTTACAACCTGAATAGGTAATAAAGCGATAGATCTTTCAGCCCAATTCTACTTTTTCTGCATAATTCATCATACAAAATGTAATCAAATGGAAAAGTCTCTTTTTAAAACTTGTTTTATTTGTTTTAATCTTTTAACTTTATGCATCAAGCAAAAACTTAATTATATGCAACATTCTCTGACTGGAAGAAATTTGTTTAACATTTAAACCTATTTTCTTCACATTCCAGCACATAAAATAAAATATTTTTTTGTGTTTACACTCACTCTTTCAAATAGATGCAAGTAAAACACAGCAGAAAATAAATAAAATCAAAGACTAGCGGTCCTGTTGCTCTATTTTCACCTATAAAGCAGGACTGGGGTAGGCGGAGGTTTACCCTGGTGCAGGTGTGCCGCAGCGGTCAGTGGAAGAATCCGCGAGTTTCTCTGTGAATTTCACATTACGTCATAGCGCACTCGGTGCTTGTTTGGAAGTTTAGGGGTTTAAAAAGAAGTTTTCTTCCCACGCAGTGAACAGCGGACGCTAATGTTTTTGTCACTTTTCATGGAATCAAACTCAAAGTAAGGTCAGTACTTCCACGCTTTAAACGCTGGACGCTCATACTCTCTCCCGCACTCGATATATTATCCATTGCTGATCTGCAGACAGCTGTTGTCACGAACGTCGCACTCGCTTACGTCACTGTCATGAGACACTCTCACAAAAAATCACGGTTTTAGTAACGCAGTAACGCAGCGTTCCTACGTGAAGGTAACGGTAATCTAATTACCGTTTTTGCAATAGTAATCCCTTACATTACTCGTTACAAGTAACGCGTTACTGCCCATCTCTGGTCACCGTAAACTATTATGACAACATACTGTTGTTGTGACAGCACTTCAAAATGACACACAATTAAATAGAAGTGAATCGAATCATGTAAAGTATCCTATCATTATTTACAAAATCTTCTCATCACTGTTTTTCAAAGGAAATGCTGATTTTCAGAAAGTGTTAGTAAAGGGCTCATAGTGTCTGTCAGAGAGCTGTGAGATACTCCTCGAACTACTCCATCTTGTCTGCAAGTGAAAATGAAACTACTGAGCTCATCCTCCATAGATAGACAGAGGTGTTTGAATATAATACCAAAGGAAACTCCTTTTGTCTTTTGCTTTTCTTTGAAGTGTGTTAAAACTCTCTCTTTTTTAAGTGTTCTCAAGGGAAAGGGAATGAGCTGCCTAGTGCATTAGAAACGTACTGCCATGGAAAGTTTATACAAGGCTGTTCTATTTGTGTCTAGATTAAAATAAATACTTTATTACCAAACAATTAAATGAGTTTTACTAAAAATACACATGTGGTATATCCATATAAAACAAAGGTAAAATGGATTCCAAATAAAAAACCTGTATCTGACCCTTGTTTTTGCTTGCTGTACAGAGAGTGAGCTCCTGTTGTGTGATTCCGCCTTCTGTGTCCTCCTCTTAACCATACTGAGTTCCTCACTGCTTGGTTTGCTCACTGCTACTTTCACCCGCACTACAGCAGTGACTTTTTTGACTAGTGCGCAAAAATTTCCTGCCACAGAGAGGATGGTTCAGGTTCTAACAGTAAATTGTGCTTGCTCACCCAGTCACACTTTTACTGTGAAATAATAAAAAAACAAAGTCCTGTTTTTGTATAGCGCTTTACTTAGTCCCTAAGAACCCCAAAGCGCTTTACACATTCAGTCATCCACCCATTCACACATACAATCACACACTGGTGATGGTAAGCTACATTGTAGCCACAGCCACCCTGGGGCACACTGACACTTTCTCACATGACTGTTATTGCTAGTCATGTGGTCGCAAATCTTGGAGCTAACATGATAACCTTATCCCACCAATGATGTGGAGGGCTAGCTTTTCAGATCCAATTAAAATCAAATCACTCAAAAGATAAGATCTTCTGGGAAACTTACCAGATCTTTGTTCTTTCTTCGTCCATATTAAGTTTTTACCTACTAAGTATAGTTTCAACTTTACAAATGTCAATATCATCTCAGTTGTTAATCATACTTGCACTTTGTTCCTTTTCTTTGAATCTTTCACTTATGTTACATAACGGATCTGGCACTACTCCATATCCCTTCCTTGGTACTGTCCCCTGAGGTTGCTGCACCACCTGTCCTCTACAGCTGAGCTATAGAGAACACCTCCACCACACAGGTCCCATACCCGACTGAGGCCAGGGACCCATCAGGCCAAGCCTATCCCTGCCCTGTGAGCCGGAGAAAATAATCAGCCATTACCATCTGTGCCCCGGGCCTGTGGACCACCTTGAAGTTAAATGGGTGTAGGGCCAGATAATACTGGGTGATCTGAGTGTTGGCATCTTTCATGTGGTGGAGCCACTGTAGCAATAAATGGTCTGAAAAGTTCATTTTATTTACATAGCACATGTAATTACAACAGTAATGCTGTGGTGTAATCCAGTGCTGTACAGAAGTACAAAACTATTACTACGAAAACACAATATAACGTAAAATATTATTACCAAAATGATCTCATACTGTATTAAAAGCCAGTGAATACAAATGTGTTTTTAGATTAGATTTGAAGAGATTGATGATAGGAGCCTGTCTGATGTGTAGAGTTAGATTATTCACTTCGGCACGCAGGAAGGTGGATCAAACAGACACACGTCCCCTTGAATTCTTTGAAGAAATATTCACTCTCCCACCGTGTCTGAAATTTTCTGCACTCACTTTCGACCATTCGCTTCTTTGGTTGTGCCATGTTTAGTAACTTGGGATAAATTTCTTCTGTGATTGTCCTTTTTGGTGGAGCAACTGCCTTGATCAACAGCAGCTCCCCCTGGTGTTAAAACTAAGAAGTGCAAGAAACTCAAGCAAAAGTTGAAGTGCGGGCCATATTCTATTATACTTATATATATATTATACACAGATGAAGTTCACTTCCATGTGTGTACGTTCATGTTTGTTACGATGACCTGATTGTGAGAAGCTTTTGTCACAGTGTCTGCACTTGTATGGTGTCTCTCCTGTGTGGATTCCCTTATGCTTTTTCTTTAAGCTCACGTGCAGTGGTGAAGGATGACCCACACTGGTCACAGATGTGCTTTTTGACCCCACTGTGGAAGAGGTCATGTATTTTTAATGTACTTGGTTTGTGGAAGCCTCTCCCACATTCTTTGCAGTAGTTCATTTTGTCTCCAGTGTGTCTACATTGATGTGTTTTTAGGTCCTGTTGATGATTGGAAGTTTTTCCACAAAGGTCACAGAGAAACTCTTTCCCACCACCACAGTGACGACAGGGTTGAGAAATGGATCCATGTACTTTGCTCTACTTCTAAACAAAGACAGTGTAAGTCAGGGAATTCCTTCAACGTTTTTATCCTGAACGTCGCCTGAAATAAAGAGCATCTCTGGCAACGTCCAATTACATTTTACTGTTTACACTATAAAACTCAGGTTACTTCTTCATTTTTCCAAACACTTCATTCAGTATAACTCCATAAGTTTACTGATCAGACTTGTTCCAAACACTCAGGCTACAATTACAAGATGAAAATAAATACATCCTCACAGTAACTGCACTTGTAGAGTTACTTTCTGGTGTGGATCTGTTGGTGGATATTCAGCTGATTTGAAGATTTAAAAGTCTTCTCACACAGGTCACATTTATAAGGTCTCTCCTCAGTGTGGCTAAACATGTGTTGTTGTAACTGTGCATCTGTTGCAAACAGTTTCCCACACTGATCACAGCAGTAAACATCATTTCCAGTGTGAATCCGACGGTGACTATTTCGGTAGTGTTTGTCACTGAAACCTTTTCCACAAAAGTCACAGCTGTACGCCTTAATTCCAGAGTGGGTAACTAGATGCCTCTGTAAGTCGCCATTTTGAGCAAAAGCCTTACCACACAACTCACAGCTGTGTGCTTTAACTCCACTGTGGATGAGTTGGTGTTTTTTTTAAACCTCCAGCCTCGGTAAAAGACTTTCCACACAAGTCACAGCTGTACGCTTTAACTCCACTGTGGAAGAGTTGGTGTCTTTTTAAACCTCCAGCCTCGGTAAAGGACTTTCCACACAAGTCACAGCTGTAAGGTTTAACTCCACTGTGGATGAGTTGGTGAGTTTTTAAGTGTCCAGCCCGGGTAAAATCCTTCCCACACTCATCACAGCTGTAGGTTTTCTCTCCCTTTCTTCTGTGCGGTTTGTCGGCCTCCTGAGAGCGCTGACTTCTCGCTCCATGTTGGTCCTGCAGTGACAGAGATACAAACAGAGGCAGTGAGAGAAATGCAGTCGTGGAGCAAACTGAAACTCCCTCCATTGGTGGAATCAAACATGTCAAAAAACACATTGTACGTGTGTTACCACCACCTTGTGGTGATAGTGTCACATTACAATGATGTGCTACAATGGGAGGTAAATGGTAAATGGTAAATGGCCTGTATTTGTATAGCGCTTTTTTAGGTGTAATGAAAATGACATTATTGAATAAATATTGATCAGTAGAGAAACTCTTTTACTTCAGAAAAAATTCAACTGATGATATTGTTGTTTCAATGTGTGCTTATAAAATATGATCTCTGTATATTCTTGTAACTTCTGTGGTTTTTGGTTGTGAATGTAGATTCTGTATATATGGAGGAGCCCAGGATGGAAAAGATAAAGCTGCTGTTAACATGCTTTTAAAAACCAACCAATAATATAGTGTAACTGTGATGTTTTTCTCACCTTCCATGTTGAAGTCATTGTCTCCTCTGTAGTGGTTGAGCTGAGTCCAAAATTGTTCTTCTGCTGCTCCACCAGACTCCTGTTACTCAGCTGGGACAAACACAAACACACAAACACACACACACACACACACACACACACACACACATACATATCTATCTCTCTCTCTCTCTCTCTCTATATATATATATATATATACATATATATATATATATATATGTACACACACACACACATATATACACACATACATATACATACATATATACATATATACATACATATACATATACATATATATATATCCATATATATATATATAAAACACCCATCACGCCCCTGCGGGCGGTTTATCCTTCAAGCTCGGGTCCTCTACCAGAGGCCTGGGAGCTTGAGGGTCCTGCGCAGTATCTTAGCTGTTCCCAGGACTGCGCTTCTGGACAGAGATCTCCGATGTTGTTCCCGGGATCTGCTGGAGCCACTCGCCTAGCTTGGTTAGCATGTGTTTTGGATTTTGCAAGTGTTTTGGAGTTTGCATGTGTTTTGGATTTTGCAAGTGTTTTGGATTTTGCAAGTGTTTTGGAGTTTGTATGTGCTTTGTCTCTAGGGGCCACCATACATATCACTCTTAAAAGGCTTTTAGTGTTATTTTCAATGCGCTGAGGTCATAGATAATGAGATAAAACATGCTAATGTGTGATGCTGCAGAACCACGTCATGTCATCATGTCAACTGAGTAGCTTATGATTTAGCATTATTGCAGGCAAACCAGCATATGAAATGAATGTAACAAATCCAGACTGGGCACCAACACTGCACATGGGCCTTTAAAAACATACTAAATTGCTGGCATTGTACACTAATCCGCACATAACTTCCAGATGAATCACACACCTGTCATGTGCACTAATTTTATCTTACCGGCTTTTATTATGCAGCTGCAGAGTCTGAAGTAGGGCTGTGCGATATGACCAAAATCTCATATCCCGATATTAAGACATCTATCGTCCGATAACGATATAAATCACAAAAATGTAACATTTTCTGTAAATTCTGTGAATCTCGGGCAGCTCGACTTGCGTGAAGTGTTTCCAGCTGGGCGTCGCGTACCTGGAGTCGAGTGTTTTAACTGATGCATGAAACGATACATTTTTAGACATAAGTTGTAACGGCCGCCGTTTTCTTTGTGAGTATTTATTACACGGCGTGCTGCGGGGAAAAGCCTGTTCTAACGTTTGAGGCTAAGGTTTATTTTTTAGCACCTGGCGGCTCTTTTTTGCTTCTCATCCGTAAATACTCTGCATCTTTCACGTGATTCAGTTTATTTTGAAAAGTCTCAACAGGATCTTGAGCTTTATTGTGAAAGGTTTATGTGGAAAATAAACAAGCGGACACGAGGTGGTTTTACCATCGTTGTTGCTAACGACAACGCATAAAAACAAGCGCTTGTCCGTCCGTAGTGTGGTTATATTAAATATAAGAGAAAGAGAGAACTTTAGGAAATTAATTTAGCCACTACAGTGACCATCAAAATAATGAAAAAATATTGCCGTAAACAGTTTATTTTGCGACACCACGAAACAAACGATAGCGTAAAATGAAACGATAGACGTTTTTATATCGTCATCCGATATATATTGTTATATCGAACAGCCCTAGTCTGAAGGTGTGCCCCGTGCAGAAGTAATCGATGAAGATCTGACAGATGACCAACAACAAAATCACCATGTCATGGAGGCTGTGGACAGCAGTTGTGTTGGACAAGTGGAGGTTGAGGTACCAGCTGTAAATGTGGACAGTGGCGATTGGACAGACAGCATCACGGAAGCTAAAAGGCAGACGAAGGATTGTGTGTGCAATGAACAGGGCAGAGCAGAAATAAACACAACACTGCTTGATAAGATTGTTAAGGTTTGCTGTGTTTTGAATATGTGCCCCAGTGTGGTTGTCAAACCAGTGCCAAATGAAACTTTCTCTTATTGAGCATTCATAAAGCTGTTGTGTTGCATGCATAGGTGGGTCAAGTATCCAAAAATTGTACTCAAGTAAGAGTATCATTACTTTAAAATATTATTACTCAAGTAAAAGTAAAAAGTAGTCGTCAAAAAAGTTACTCGAGTAAGAGTAAAAAAGTACTTGGTGAAAAGGCTACTCAAGTACTGAGTAAGTAGCGAGTAACTGTTTGAAATGTCCGATTTATTTTATAAATAAATGCTATCAGACAGTCAAAAATAAATATACAAATTTTAGTATTTTCAAAAGGAATATATGTAAAAAGATCTACAAAATAAGGCACAACAATTCTAATTTCAAGATTTCAGTTTTTCACAACGTAAAACTTTTTCAAGCAAAACCCACAGTAAATATATTCACATTTACAGCAGCCTCAGAGAAAACATTAGAACGAGGCAACTTCAACATAACAGACTACAGCTGATGCGCCAGAATGTCATACTAGGGGTGGTTCTTTTAAATACAAGAGGGATTAAGTAAATCGGAAACAAATGACACAGAGATGCAACAGGTATAATCAGGAAAAGTTTATTCCCAAGGCGGACGGCAGGAATTAAAAAAAAAAAACCCCAAAAACCCCAAAACAAAACATCTGTGCTAAAACTCCACAAGAATAGACATTCAAACAAAACTTATTTTGTATACTAAAATACCCTGAAGTATAGACAGTGGATTAACACAATGTAATATGGAAAAATGGAAAAACTACACTCGCAAATAAACACTGAAATCAGAGTAAAGTAAGACAAATACAAATTCCCACTATGTGGATGTACATATGTGTATGGCTCACTTTACCATAAATTGTTTCTTCAGTCAGTGAACTGGTGCTTCAGCTTCAGCAGCAGTTTGCTCTCAAGGTTCTTGCTGTGAAGCTGTGACCGTTTGGCAGTGAACAGGAGTCCTGCATGACTAAAAAGTCTCTCACAGGCTGCAGATGCAGGAAGAGCTGTATTGACTTTGATCGACAGCTTCTTGATCTGAGGAAAGCCATGCAATAGCTCCACACCTCCAATGAATGGACATGAAAGGTACCTCTCCAGTTCCTCTGCTACTGGCTTTCCTGACCCCATGGATCCATCATCTTCATCGAATAGGCCGCTGTTTGTTCTGGCCTCGCCCAGCTCTGGGTCTAGGTGATGTCTGATGAAGTGGAGACCTGTGGAAAGATGTAAGGTTTTCAAAAGAATTAGGTCTGGTCATTATAGTGCTGTATACACTGCCAAGCTGCAGATGTTTGTTTGGAGGAAGCCTCCAAAAGATGGCCGTGTTTTGCCTTAATCGTGTGTGCATCGTGTAGTATACATGGGGTAACGAAAAGCAGTTAACACCTCACGACCAGCTCCCAATCATCAATCGTATGGTCGCATGATAATCAAACCAGTTTGAAATCCTGTTGCCTCTCACACTGCGCAGCACAAACACAGAAATGAAAGAAAAGGTGGAGCGGCACGGCAGTGCAGCGTGTGATCTGGACACAAGAGATGGAGGCACAACTTGGAGGATGAGGCAAGCTCATCCGAGTACATAAGCGTAGAGCTGCCACCGGGGCAAAAGAAAAATAGAGCTATATCACGTTATAACGCAAATAGTTTATTGTTCTAACAATATACCTTTCACGTTTGAACAATATAATATTTATATTGTACGAACGTGATAATTATGTATATTGCAATAATGTGATATTATATTGTTCAAACATGAAAGGTATATTGTACAAACATGAACAGTATAATGTTAGAAAAACATACTTTTCACGTTATAACGTGACATAGCTCTATTTTTCTTTTGCCCCGGTGGCAGCTCTACGCTTCCTTATCCGAGGCTTTTCAATGTGGCCTCACAAAATTATCACGACTACAACAACCATGAAGAGTTGGATGGACATTGCTGCTCAATCACAGCTGCCTGGTCAATGTTTTTCATTAGTAATTTAGCAGAGTTGATGGTGTCTGTGTCTGTGTGAGTGAAAGACAGAGAGGGAGAGCGAGGGACAGATTTTGTATGATAAGCTTCATGTTATGGACGCACAGTTTGAGTACTCAGGTCGCATCAGAGCATCAGGCCTATAGTGTGAGACCCTGCATCGTGACCTATGAACTTCTAACCTCTGCGATTTAATTGTACAGTTTGAGCAGGAGCGGAATAACGTGACTGAAAAAAACTCGCACAGTGTTTGCCCAGCTTAATGCAGACTGTTTAAACTAAACAAGCTGCTGTTTCACATAATAAACCCTGTCAGCCGCAGTGTTGCCTTCTGTTTTAACAGTTAAAGCAGTAGAGACCATTGACTGTAGAAAACATGGACGACGCGACTCCGCCTCCTCCCATTGTGCAAAAATGAAGCCAAAATATCCCGCTTGTGGAGGCTGCCATCTTGCAAATTTGGAGCCAGAGTCTGCGCACTAGTGACTTGAGGTGGAGCGACTGTGTAACGCTCCCGCCCACACACCCGCTGGACATGACCGCAAACACGCCCCCCTACACTTTTTACGTAGCCCGGCTGCTCGAGTTTTTTTGCTGGTTTACCGTGACTGATGACTCGTTTAATTAAGGTAAATACAACCATGTCACCGTTATAAAAAAAGATGCACAGCGTATCATCTTATAGTTCTAAAGTCACTTTGTTGTTAATTCGTTTGCTAGATTAGCCGCTAGCATACGCACTGTGTTGGAGGCTTGTTGCTAGCTAGTTAGCGATGCTACACACCTGCTACTCTAATAGTCTGTGTTATTGAAGGATTCAGCACTTCTTATGTTTGTTTTTATCCATTTTTAGACAGCGATGAGATCAGCTGCTCACTCTACAGAGGCCCAGAGTTACTGTTAATATCAAAAATATAATGCTGTCCTTTGAGATTTTAACATAAGACTGTGAGTGTAATGGATCTAAAACTGTTTAAATCTTCAGAGCCCTCTACAGCCTGGTAACATGGAAACTTTAAAAACATCAGCAGAACGTTTCAGTAGTGTAGTCTAATTTGTTCTTTTCATTTAATAACAGAGTCCATATTATATCAACAGCTATATTCACCCTGGAGAGAAACTAGTGAGGGAGACCATCAGGACCAAGCTGGGTTTCCTGGGTCCAGAGGTTTGGAGAAACTTCTTCCTTTTCTTTCATCACAGCTGTCCTGTGCCAGAAGTTCTGTTGACCGACTGAGAGAGACTTCATTTAAGAAACACCAGGAAGACTGAAGCTCATCGCATAGATCAAGCAGGACTCATGATCTTCACCAGCAGCTCCCTCACAGGGAAATCTTCAGCACTCCTCTGTAGGCCCGCCCCAGGAGATGGATACACCCAGCATTTCATGAACACTGTGATGGAGACCTTTGGTTTGTGTAATGTTATAAATACTCGGATACTCCCCAGAGGCTCCAGACTTTTACGTGAAGATATTATATTCAGTCCTGTAGAAAGTTATATATTTAAAAATATATGATCCTCTCTGGTTACTCTGGTATGAATAACTCTGAATCACTTTATGGTAAATAACACATTATCTGCAAAAAACTGTGAAAGAATTCCAGATGACAAGTTTGTAGTTCAACATACAAGTGACGACCTTTGACCTTCATCAGGTTTTATTTAATTGTGCCAGAGAAAATCTCATATGCTCTTCATGCAGCTGAGTACATCGAGTGTTTAAAACGGAAGCTGTGCAGGTCTGAGATCAGCAGCTTTGTGAAACACCAAACTGAGGTCCTCTTACAGTTTTTTCTGAATGCTTAAACCCTAACTGTGATTTTTATAGCACAATTTCTAAAACTATTAATACTTATAGCAAAACCACTCACTGAGTTTGCAAAACTAAAAGCACAAACACTGCTTTGCACTCAGTTTGCCATTTTGTAACACACACTTTGCAAAACTGTAGGCACAACTCACTGCTTACACTCAATTACCAAATTTCCAACACACTCCTAGCAAAATTATAAACATGTATGGCTATCATTAACACTATTTTGCCAACTGTCTGGCACACTTTCACATGTGAAAACTGTTTTAGATAATTAGTCCACTTTGCAATCAGCCTAAGCTCTATAAACAGGCCACAGGTAAGCTGTCTATGTGGAGTACAATGGAAGGAGCAGCAAGAGTGAGAAGAGTGAGAATCAGAGGAGGCCGAGGGAGAGGACGTGGAGGTGAAGAAGTTGGAGGAAGAGGACGTGGAGGAGCAAGAAGAGGACGAGGAGGGGAAAGAGGAAGAGTAAGAAGAGTAAGAAACAGAATAACTGATGACATCAGAGCTACAATAGTGGACCATGTCATCAACCATGGGATGACCCTGAGGGAAGCTGGCCAATGGGTGCAGCCTAAACTGAGCCGCTACACTGTGGCAGGCATCATTAGGACATTTCGAAATGAGAATCGGTAAGTACTTTGTAGCACTGCCATACTCTAATGAGAAACACAACAGTACCATACATGCAAAAATACTGAAATTGTTACTTTACAGAATTGCCAGACGTCCAGATGTTGGGGGCAGAGGCAGAATGTTCACTCCAGAGCAAGAGACCCATATAGTGAACATGGTGATTGCCAATAAGGCAATAAGACTGCGTGAAATACAGCAGCGCATAATTGATAATGACACCATCTTTCAAAATATACACAGTGCAAGCATTTCTACACTAAGTCGTGTACTTGCCCGCCACAGAATAAGAATGAAGCAAGTTTACAGAGTTCCTTTCGAGAGCAACACAGAACGTGTAAAGCAACTGCGATATGACTATGTGCAGGTAAGCTAGTGTCATTGGTTCTGAATGTGGAAGTGCATACTGTAGTGCTGTGCATGGGCCTGATGTGTTGCATTTGTTTTGTCTTGTCCAGAGAGTGATGGAACTAGAAGCAGATGCAATGGGACATGAGCTACTTTTTGTGGATGAGGCTGGTTTTAACCTCAGTAAAACCAGGAGACGTGGCAGGAACATTATTGGACACCGTGCCATCATCAATGTCCCAGGACAACGTGGTGGTAACATAACCATGTGTGCAGCTATAAGCCAAAATGGTGTTGTTCACCATCATGCAACCATAGGCCCATACAACACTGCACACATTATTGCATTCCTGGACACCTTGCATGACATGCTCACTGTTCAGAGGCCAGAGCAGACCCGATATGTCATCATGTGGGACAATGTTAGTTTCCATAGGGATGCTTTGGTCCGCAACTGGTTTACAGATCACCCATCCTTCATGGCACTCAACCTCCCTCCATACTCTCCATTCTTAAATCCCATCGAGGAGTTCTTCTCTGCCTGGCGCTGGAAAGTGTACGACCGTCATCCTCATCAACAGGTAGCCCTTTTACAGGCAATGGAGGAGACATGTGGAGATACTGACCAGGCATCATGTCAGGCCTGGATACGGCATTCAAGGAGATATTTTCCCCGGTGCCTTGGACTGGAGGATATCGCATGCGATGTGGACGAAATTTTGTGGCCGGACCCAGAAAGACGACATGATGTAGGCTGATTGTCTTTTTTTTTTCCTTTTTTTTGTGAAATTCCTATTTTGTGTTCTGACTTTGTCTTGGTTTTGATGAGTGTGAATAAACACCAATACTTGAAGTTTGGATCCTTGTATGTTTACATGACACTATGACAAAAGTGTGACCTCAAATTGACATCTGTACACAGAGAAAGCAAAAGCCAGATGTGTTTTGTATTCATACCATCAGTGTGCAGTTGGCACATTGTGTGCTTAGTAGATGATGGCTTGTGTGTACTGTTTGATACGAAAACACCATTTTTACGAAGGTGTGAAGAGTTAATCTAGCTGTGTTCGCTTTTGCAAGAGAACTACAATGTTTTGAGAATTGGGTGACAGGTTTTCTTATTTGTGTGTAGAGTTTTGCAAAAATAGCCAATAGTTACAAAAAATGTGCTTAAGCAATCAGAAAAAACTGTAATGCTGATATATAGTGACACAGTTACATGAGTGATTAATCCTTTTGTTTTTTTGTCTTTATCAATAAAGCTGCAGCTTTCCCTACAGCAAATGTAGTATTTTAAGCTTTGTACTGTTTTCATCAGTTCATTTTGCAGTTAACATGTTGGATGATCTGTCTGCTGTCATTGGGTGGTGCTGAGGTCTGAATCTGAGGGCAGCTCCTGTAATCACAAAGAGAACAAAACCATCACAAACTCAAATATAAATTTTATCCCTCAAAATTGAAATAAAGCTGATTCTTCTGTCCTCACACACTCCCCAGATAGCAAGACGACATTGAATCTATGTTGATTTTTCATCCGAACCGTCGTATATGGTCGGGGTTGAAATGCCAATGTTGTAACAACATTGAAATACTGTGGTAAACCGACGGTCTTACTATAGAGACGTTGTAACGATGTTGATTCACCGTTGTTTTTTTGTCATTGATATTTGATCTATTTATAGTCGACCAGGTGACAACAACAACGTCGAGAAAACGTCTATTTATAGTTGACGATCATTCGGCTCCGGTCACCATCAAAAACCATCAATTTGTAGTTGAGCATTAAATTGCATTGCAACTAATCGGGTATAAAGTACCAGAGAAAGTAGATTTATTGTTCATTTGTTATCAATGACTTGGTCTAGTTCACCAGCTTTAAAAAATCGTGTCTACGTGCAATTTATGTGTAGTTGACCGGGAAATTAAAGCAGCGATCACTTGGACTATTCCGCAGCACCCCTCTCACATTGGTACATCCCCCCAGGTATTCATTGTCTTCTACAGTAGAGCGGGACATTTGATTTACTCTCAGCGGAATTGACCGGAGAAGGCATCAGGTCATGCACTGCACTGGCCTGCACCACGATTAGTATAAGGTAAGAATGAATGATTTTTTTTCCTACTCGTTATTTCCATGTTTGCATTTGAATAACAGTAAAAAACTCGTTAATGTTGTACATTAACGAGTTTTTTTTACTGTTATTTACGTTGCTCCCACAAAATGTGGGAGCCCGAAATTGTGTCTACTTCTTACAATCCGGCAACAAATAAATTGCACTGCGAACAAAGTATATCAACAAAGAAAACATTTTTGTTTCATAATTTCTTCGTTACATTCCCTTACAAAGCTAGCTTTAACGCTTCGAGGTTTCCTTTGTTCTTGCCGTCGCCTCGGCGCTTGACCCAGACTTTCGCTCTGTAGTTGCTTAGTACTACAAAAAATTCTAAATCTGTGATATATGATTGATAAACGTAAAGTTAACTGTATAAACGTGTTCAATGACTTTGTTACTTTTGATGATTGGAGAGCACTCGCTTCAATTCGCACACGAAAACTTTAGACTCAGTTTGAATGCTCACGCGGCATGCCCACGTGACTGTACGTTGCACGCGTACATGACTTTCCGTTTGTGCCTTGAATAATGAATAAGGCTACGTCCACACGTACCAGCGTATTTTTGAAACCGCTGATTTTTCTATGCGTTAGCACCTTTTGTCCACACGTAATGTATGTCTAGCCGTACATTGTGTTTGTATTTCCAGGCACATTTCACGAAGCAGAACGCAGTCGTCAGAGATATCCACGTGAACGCTGTGATACGTCTGACCTTCAGTCCGAAGAAGAAACCCAGACCAGTCTTAAAAGAAAGCACAAGTAAAATCTTTTTATTCACAAACATATCTTTGATTGTTAAGAATTTATGATCTTGTCTTTTATACATATCTGTGGTGCATGCATAATGCAATATCACCACATAATATAGTCCAAAAAGTGGAAGTTTGTAAACTTTTTAAAAATGCAAAGCCGTGTACACTTGTGCACTTCAAAAATTCATTGTATACTGTACCTTCTTGCACGTCTCTGTTTCCTGTGTGTGTTGTTAGAAATCAAACTAACTTTAGGAAACAATATGCCAAAAGCATATTTACAATTACTTAAGACCGTTTTTAATTTCTTTTCTGTAGACCAAATCCCCTGTACACATATACGGACTCAGAGGATGAGCAGCCTACAAAAAAACGGTTTCCCCAGGCCCCTCGAGTGAAAATACCAGGTAATAAAATACTGTCTAGTGTCTGTGTACATATCTGTGTCTGACACGAGGAAACTTTTTTGACAAGTTGTCTGTATTCTTAAATACTTAAAAAATTATCTTTTTCTAAACAGCCCTCATCACTCCGCAGTCTGCCCCCCAGCCCACTGATAGCAACCATCATAATGCCCCACCCAGCTTCCGGCACCTTTCGCCACTCCAGCACAAACCGACACAGCTTTGCGATCTCGCCAGCATGCAGAGTCTGATGTCTTCCCTATAGATGGTATGCTTTTAAAAAAGCTTTAAAGCTGCATCACAATGTCATTGTACTCTTATCTAAAAAAAAAACCCAATTTATACTCCTGAATGTCATCTTGTTGTGATTTTTTTTTTTCTGCAGATTCCAGAGACTCTGTGAGGCCACTATTACAAGTTTGAAAATCTTGGAATTTCACAGTTTACATGGTATAACAAATATATGTGACAGGCAAAAACTAGTAAACACTTTTAGCAGTTACAAGAACTAACAAATGAATATCCAACAAAAGGGAATAGAAATACATTGTACTGCCAATACTTTGGTTTATTCTTTGTATGACTTGAAAATCAGGCTTTAGGGAAAACTAAATGACATGTTTCTATCATCAATTACGTGAAGTAAACACACAAGCACTTGCATACACATTTAAGACATGAGACATGCTAATTCCATCTCATAAAATGTGTCTATAGGTGAGACGCTTTGCGTTGATTGGTGCTGCTGGACCGCACTGGAGGTGCGAGTCCGCCGTGTAATGGTTTATGCCATTACGAAGGAGCTGGCCTCTGTACTCGACTGGGCAGGGGAAAAAAAACCAAGGACCAGACAAAGCAAAAAAGGGCATTTAAAGAGACAGCGCTGTGCAGATGCATATTTGGTAAGTTTTAACATTTATTGTAGTTTTATGAGCCTGAAGTGAACAATAATGGGATCAACTGATGTGCTGGGTGCGTTTCACATTTCCTATGTCTGTTTTTTGCTATATTACTTTGTCTTTCTTAATAACAAGACTTTCATGTCCGGTTAATCTGGAGATGGAGTCTTTGGTCTTCGGCTTGTTTTGTCCTCGGGTTATACACTTTGTACAGCCCGAGGACCCCATGTTTTCTTTTTTTTTTTAAAGGATACATGGCACACCATGCTAAAACATATCACATTTTCAGCTTATAGCTCTTTGGGAATCAAATGCGGCAGTTTGCTGATTTCCACCTGGTGACTTTCATGTTTATCAGCCTAGGAGTTTACATACTTTCTCCCTGCTGAAGACAATTAACAAGAGCTTATTCATGTGCTCTAATTCCCTTTTTTTTGTCTTTGTTTTTTTGTGTGTGTGTCTATTTTTGTCCTAGATGGCCTGGCGCAGTAGGTAGGGGCGAACTCTATGTCTGAGTTGGTCTTTGCTCAAGCAGTCCAGAAATGGCTCAGATATGCTCCAGATCGTACGGGTGGCGCGCAGGACACACATCATCCATCCCCATCCCGGAGTAAATAATAAAAAGTGACGTGAAACATAGAAATGTAAATAGGAAACTTTGTCTTTTAATAATTTATTTTGCAAATGATACATGTCTATTGACCTTTTTTGATTTTTTGTTTTTTTCAATAAAAAGCAACTGTGCGAAAGAGGTGGAAAATCAATACCATAGCTCAACAGTGTTTCAATATCAGAATCTGACATTGTTTCAATGTCAACAGTGTTAGAAAATATAACGTCGAATCAATGTCAGGTTTCAACATTGATTCAACATCAAAACCTGACGTTGTTTCAACGTTAAAAATGGGTGCAAGAGTGATGTTGGGTCAACCTCACACTTCAACGTTGCTTCAATGACGTCGCCTGATATTGACTCAACATTGTTTCAATGTTTCCTTGCTATCTGGGTCAGGATCTGAAGTTCTTCTCTTACATTTTTTCAGTATTACAGTACACTACAGTATTTTAATCCATAGTTCCTGATTAATGAGGAGTTACTGAAGTACAAGCTTTTAAAAAGCTTGTACTTACTGTCTTTACAGATGTGGCAAGAGACCGAAAACATGCTGTTCTTTGCATATATTTAATATTCAGTTCTGCACAGGAGCTGAAGCAGCGTGCAGCCTGTTGCTTTTACAGTATAATACTTGTAATAAAAGTACAGTAACAGTAATTAGTGACTGATTAGCCCGGAACGTTTCTCTTAATTTCTTTAGTAAATTCATTCACCTGCACAGATTAGCTAAACGAACCCTGACAGCCGAGTGCTCATTTTAGCTAGCTAGGCTAGGTCTCAGGACATAGCTAAGGACAGTAGTTACGGATTAGCTTACAAACACGATTAACTTACCGAAAAAGTGCAGCGGGGCCTCGGGTCCTTCTGTCAGGTAGTCCAGTTTACTGAAGAACACCTCAGGCTGTCAGGTTAAAACACTCGGTCGTGTTTTCGTAACGTAAACGCTGGCCCTCCTCTCAGAGCCTACGCTCTATCTGCTATTCCCGAACAGAGATACGCAAGTTTCTCCGTGACTGCAGCTGCCAGTCAAAGCTGCTATGATGACGTTTCACCCCAATTTAACATCACCGCAGTAGGAATTAGAATCAAACTTATGGGAAAGGAGACCCCTTGGACATCAATCAGCATGATGAGAATTATTGATAACAAAAGAAAGAATCTTTGGAAAAAAATTATCTGAGGAGAATAAATTTATTTTAGTCTGACCCCAGTCCCATCCGCTAACATGGAGGAGGCGGGGTTTATGACCTATACTGCAGCCAGACACCAGGGGGCGATAGAGACGTTTTGGCTTCATTTTTGGGGAGCTGTGGCGTCGTCCATGTTTTCTACAGTCAATGGTAGAGACGAGCTGTTTGCATGTTCGTGGAACTCTAGCGTCATTAACCAGGCTAGCTGTTAGCTTATAGCTCACGCTAGCTAACCAGCGAGCAGTTAAAAAGACAGCTGAAGCTGCACAAAACACCCACAAACTTACCTCACTACAACGTAGCGCCGGAAATATGACTCGCAGCTCGAGCTCGACACAGCTGCTGTAACATAACGGTGCGTTCACACCGAACGCGATAGAGGCAGCCAGAGCGTCAGGTTTACATGTAAAGTCAATGGAAAGAGCACGATGACACGCGATTGCGCGTCCGGCGAAAATTCGGAAGCAGATTTGCGTCGCGAAAACGCCAAAACCTGTGAAACGCGCGTCAGTGTATCGCGTCTGGCGCGTTTGACTTGCGAAAAAAACCACACGCGTGAGTTTTTGTGTTGCACTTTGTGCATACGCGTGTTTCGCCTCTACTGCTCGAGTTGGAAAATCTGAACTCCGGCGTCAATTCGCGCCGCGACAACCAATCAGGAGGCTGGTCCCGCTATTTTCCCACTGATGTACTAACAAGATAATATGTTTATTCAGAGGACATCTGCAGGAGAAAGTGGAAGAGCCTCAGGGACACATATAATAAGGAGAAGAGGACAGAGAAGGAGA
Organism: Oreochromis niloticus; assembly: GCF_001858045.2. Classification (NCBI taxonomy): domain Eukaryota; kingdom Metazoa; phylum Chordata; class Actinopteri; order Cichliformes; family Cichlidae; genus Oreochromis; species Oreochromis niloticus. Next base: position 63,270,463 of record NC_031967.2, read on the forward strand.
AGAGGAGTGGGTCTGCAGCAGGATCGGGGAAGAGATGGAAGTTCTTCGCGGTCATGGGGTTTCTGGACCCCTTCCTCACCCTGCGGGAGACTAGCGGCAATATGGTGCGGACCGTGGAGAACTTCCCCCCCCGAGGACCAGGGACAGCCCGGAGAGGCAGCAGGGGAGTGTCAGTCAGAAGGACAAGGTTTACAGTGAATTAATGTAGGCAGTTAATTTATGCGTGTTGTCATATAGGAATATATTTTGTTTATTAATAAAACAGTATACAGTGGTCCCGCTGTTCACCCGTCACATTTCGCTGATTTTTGTTATTGCACCGTACAGCTTTCCACAATGCGCATTGCATTCTGCAGCCTGATTGACAAATCTCCTCCGTGTCGTGTCTCCTGCGCTTGCCAAACTTATCATGTTTGGTTTTGATAACCATCACGTCCAATAGAAAAAACAGCCCCAAAACACTCATAACTATGACCCTCATTCGGAGATACACACCTGCACCGTGAGGGAAAAAGGTGCACGAAAGTGGCGCGCAGACGGAGAAAAAGCACAGCATAATAAAACTTCCTCCCACATTTCCGGTTCACGCGCGTCAAAATATGCAATTTTGACGCGTGATGGATTTTTCTTGGACACGCGTTGAGGTGCGAATGTGCACGCGTCAAATTAGGGGCGTTTGGGGCGTTTTCGCTCGCGTCTATCGCGTTCGGTGTGAACACACCGTAAGACTGACAACCAGCTAACCACAGTTAAAAAGATATTTAGAGAAAACTTACTGTTTCATCAGGTTACGAGCTGATTTCTTTAACGCTGAAAAGTTGGTTTGTTTTGGCTCTGACTGAAGACACCGACACTGCAGACATAGCTGTTCTTTTGTACTGCTTTTAAGTGAAACATTCTTTGTATGTGAGGCCAATGGTGTTCATCCTCTTCTGCTCTAGCGTAGACTCTGCCATCATATTTCTTCTTTCCGTGTGTCGCTACTTTGAAACGCTTGGGCCACTCCGCCCGCCACGGGTTCAAACTGGTCTTGTGAGTGTATGGCCACGTCTCATTGGTAAAAAAGTTACCGGAAACTCCACTGACGGCATGTTATCTAATGTGTTAAAACTAATTTTTTTTTTTAAGTAACGAGTCGAATTTTGCAAATGTAGCGGAGTAAAAGTAGCATTTCTTCTTTATAAATGTACTCAAGTAAAAGTAAAAAGTATCGTGCAAAAAAGGTACTTAAAAGTACATTTTTTTCAAAAACTTACTCAAGTAAATGTAACGGAGTAAATGTAGCTCGTTACTACCCACCTCTGAATATATATCCATATCTGCAATTCTGATACTTTATTAGTTTATTAGTTTTATTAGTTTGGTAAAAAAGACATTCCTATAACTTTAATAATACAGTAACAAGTACAACTACTAAACACTACTGTGTCCTAAGGAAACAAAGACTAAAATGTAACAGAGATAACATAAACTTGATATACATATCTATACATGCAGCTTCCTAAATGTAACATTCAGGATTATTCACTGCAGCTCCAGAAATCAGAGCTACCTCATCAGATCCAAGTGTGACATCAGCTGACACTCTTTACAGGAGATTCCATCTGAACTCTGTGGAGCCTGATCTCAAGGTTTTTAAGTCCGACCCTGAAACCAGAAGAGGATCTTTCTCTCTCTTCAGATTCATTATGATCCAGTGATTTCAGTCCTGCATGATCAGGCTGATGTTTGCACAGAGCAAGTAATGAAGTGAATGTTTTTGCACATTGGTAACAGTGAAACAGTTTATTTACAGTGTGGGATCGTTTGTGTTCAGAGTATGAACTGAGATTCCTGAAGCTCTTGTCAGACTGGTCACAGCTGAAATTCACTTCCATGTGTGTATGTTCATGTTTGTTACGATGACCTGATTGTGAGAAGCTTTTGTCACAGTGTCTGCACTTGTATGGTGTCTCTCCTGTGTGGATTCCCTTATGCTTTTTCTTTAAGCTCACGTGCAGTGGTGAAGGATGACCCACACTGGTCACATATGTGCTTCTTGACCCCACTGTGGAAGAGTTCATGTATATATGGTTTGTGGAAGCCTCTCCCACATTCTTTGCAGTAGTTCATTTTGCCTCCAGTGTCTACGTTGATGTGGTTTTAGGTCCCGTTCATGACTGAAGGTTTTTCCACAAAGGTCACAGAGAAACTCTTTCCCACCACCACAGTGACGACAGGGTTGAGAAATGGATCCATGTGCGTTGCTCTACTTCTAAACAAAGACATTATAAATCAGGGAATTCCTTCAACATTTTTATCCTGAATGTCGCCTGAAATAAAGAGCATCTCTGGCAACGTCCAATTACGTTTTACTGTTTACATTATAACACTCAGCTTACTGAGCGAAGATGAGTCTTCATTTTTCCAAACAGTTCATTCAGTATAACTCCATAAGTTTACTGATCAGACTTTTTCCAAACAATCTGGTTAAAATTACAAGATAAAGATAAATACATACCTCACAGTAACTGCACTTCTAGAGTTACTTTCTGGTGTGGATCTGTTGGTGTTTTTTCAGGTGATATGGAGATTTAAAGGTCTTCTCACACAGGTCACATTTGTAAGGTCTCTCCTCAGTGTGGCTAAACATGTGTTGTTGTAACTGTGCATCTGTTGTAAATGGTTTCCCACACTGATCACAGCAGTAAACATCATTTCCAGTGTGAATCCGCAGGTGAATATTTCGGTAGTGTTTGTCGCGGAAACTTTTTCCACAAAAGTCGCAGCTGTACGCCTTAATTCCAGAGTGGGTAACTAGATGCCTCTGTAAGTTGGTATTTTGAGCCAAAGTCTTACCACACAACTCACAGCTGTAAGATTTAACTACACTGTGGATGAGTTGGTGTCTTTTTAAGTTTCCAGCCCAGTTAAAAGACTTTCCACACAACTCACAGTTGTAAGGTTTAAATCCACTGTGGAAGAGTTGGTGTGTTTTTAAGTTTCCAGCCCGGTTAAAAGACTTTCCACACAACTCACAGCTGTAAGGTTTAAATCCACTGTGGATGAGTTGGTGTGTTTTTAAGCCTCCAGCCTCGGTAAAAGACTTTCCACACAATTCACAGCTGTAAGGTTTAACTCCACTGTGGATGAGTTGGTGTTTTTTCAAGTGTCCAACCTGGGTAAATGACTTTCCACACAACTCACAGCTGTAAGGTTTAACTCCACTGTGGATGAGTTGGTGTTTTTTCAAGTGTCCAGCCTGGGTAAAAGACTTTCCACACAAGTCACAGCTGTAAGGTTTAACTCCACTGTGGATGAGTTGGTGTTTTTTCAAGTGTCCAACCTGGGTAAATGACTTTCCACACAACTCACAGCTGTAAGGTTTAACTCCACTGTGGATGAGTTGGTGTTTTTTCAAGTGTCCAGCCTGGGTAAAAGACTTTCCACACAAGTCACAGCTGTAAGGTTTAACTCCACTGTGGATGAGTTGGTGTTTTTTCAAGTGTCCAGCCTGGGTAAAAGACTTTCCACACTCATCACAACTGTAGGTTTTCTCTCCCTTTCTTCTGTGAGGTTTGTCGGCCTCCTGAGAGCGCTGACTTCTTGCTCCATGTTGGTCCTGCAGTGACAGAGATACAAACAGAGGCAGTGAGTGAAATGTAGTCATGGAACAAACTGAAACTCCCTCCATCAGTGGAATTCAACATGTCAACAAAAACATTGTAGGTGTGTTTCCACCACCTTCTGGTGGCAGTATCACATTACAATGATGTGACGCAATGAGAGTTTTAATTAAAATGACATTATTGAAGAAATATTGATCAATGAAGAAAATCTTTTACGAAATTGCAAGTTCAACTGATGATATTGTTGTTTCAGTGTGTGCTTATAAAATATGATCTTTGTATTTTCTTGTAGGGGCGATCGTGGCTCAAGAGTTTGGAGTTCGCCTTGTAATCGGAAGGTTACCGGTTCGAGCCCCAGCTTGGACAGTCTCGGTCGTTGTGTCCTTGGGCAAGACACTTCACCCGTTGCCTACTGGTGGTAGTCAGAGGGCCCGGTGGCGCCAGTGTCCGGCAGCCTCGCCTCTGTCAGTGCGCCCAGGGTGGCTGTGGCTACAACGTAGCTTGCCATCACCAGTGTGTGAATGTGTGCGTGAATGGGTGAATGACCGGATATGTAAAGAGCTTTGGGGTCCTTAGGGACCATAAAAAGCGCTATATAAATACAGGCCATTTACCATTTGTAACTTCTGTGGTTTCTGATTTCAATTCAATTTTATTTATATAGCGCCAAATCACAACAAAAGTCGCCTCAAGGCGCTTTATATTGTACAGTAGATAGCACAATAATAAATACAGAGAAAAACCCAACAATCCTATGACCCCCTATGAGCAAGCACTTTGGCGACAGTGGGAAGGAAAAACTCCCTTTTAACAGGACGAAACCACCGGCAGAGCAGGCTCAGGGAGGAGCGGCCATCTGCTGCGACCGGTTGGGGTGAAAGAAGGAAAACAGGATAAAGACATGCTGTGGAAGAGAGACAGAGATTAATAACAGATATGATTCGATGGAGAGAGGTCTATTAACACATAGTGAGTGAGAAAGGTGACTGGAAGGGAAAAACTCAGTGCATCATGGGAATCCCCGGCAGCCTATGTCTATTGCAGCATAACTAAGGGAGGATTCAGGGTCACCTGGTCCAGCCCTAACTATATGCTTTAGCAAAAAGGAAAGTTTGAAGCCTAATCTTGAAAGTAGAGATAGTGTCTATCTCCCGAATCCAAACTGGAAGCTGGTTCCACAGAAGAGGGGCCTGAAAACTGAAGGCTCTGCCTCCCATTCTACTTTTAAATACTCTAGGAACAACAAGTAGGCTTGCAGAGCGAGAGCGAAGTACTCTAATAGGGTGATATGGTACTACAAGGTCATTAAGATAAGATGGGGCCTGATTATTTAAGACCTTGTATGTGAGGAGCAGGATTTTGAATTCAATTCTGGATTTAACAGGAAGCCAATGAAGGGAAGCCAAAACAGGAGAAATATGCTCTCTCTTTCTAGTCCCTGTCAGTACTCTTGCTGCAGCATTTTGGATCAGCTGAAGGCTTTTCAGCGAGTTTTTAGGACATCCTGATAATAAAGAATTACAGTAGTCCAGCCTGGAAGTAATAAATGCATGAACTAGTTTTTCAGCATCACTCTGAGACAGGATATTTCTAATTTTAGAGATGTTGCGCAAATGGAAGAAAGCAGTCTTACATATTTGTTTAATATGTGCATTGAAAGACATGTCCTGGTCAAAAATGACTCCAAGGTTCCTCACGGCATTACTGGAGGCCAAGGTAATTCCATCCAGAGTAAGAATCTGCTTAGATACCATATTTCTAAGATTTTCAGGGCCGAGTACAATAACCTCAGTTTTATCTGAATTAAGAAGCAGAAAGTTAGCGGCCATCCAGGTCTTTATGTCTTTAAGACATTCCTGCAGTTTAACTAATTGGTCTGTGATACCTGGCTTCATGGATAGATAGAGCTGGGTGTCATCTGCATAGCAGTGAAAATTTATGCTATGTCTTCTAATGATGCTACTAGGGGAAGCATGTATAATGTAAATAGAATTGGTCCTAGCACTGAACCCTGTGGAACACCATAATTGACCTTAGTGGGTGAAGAGGACTCTCCATTTACTTCAACAAATTGGAGTCTATTAGATAGATATGATACAAACCACTGCAGTGCAGTACCTGTAATACCTACAGCATGTTCTAATCGCTCTAATAGGATATTATGGTCAACAGTATCGAACGCAGCACTGAGGTCTAGCAGGACAAGCACAGAGATGAGTCCACTGTCAGAGGCCATAAGAAGATAATTTGTAACCTTCACTAAAGCTGTTTCTGTGCTGTGATGAGCTTTGAAACCTGACTGAAACTCTTCAAATAAGCCATTCCTCTGCAGATGATCTGTTAGCTGTTTGACAACAACTCTTTCAAGGATTTTTGATATGAAAGGAAGGTTGGAGATTGGCCTATAATTAGCTAAGACAGCTGGGTCTAGAGATGGCTTTTTAAGTAAAGGTTAGAAGTGAGCAGCTGTCACAGAAGTGTCGCTGGTCAGAGGGCCCGGTGGCGCCAGTGTCCGGCAGCCTCGCCTCTGTCAGTGCGCCCCAGGGTGGCTGTGGCTACAACGTAGCTTGCCATCACCAGTGTGTGAATGTGTGCGTGAATGGGTGAATGACTGGATATGTAAAGCGCTTTGGGGTCCTTAGGGACCATAAAGGCGCTATATAAATACAGGCCATTTACCATTTAAAGGTTTAACTACAGCCACTGTGGAGAAGGAAGTAGTATGTTTTGTCATTTTGATTTATTATTTTGTTATTATTGGTATTACTGTCATTACTGTTGCATCATAAACATATAGCAAGCATATGTATACAAGAAGTATTGATACAAGAGGTATTGATATTGCATTCAAATGTTCAAATATATTGGTATCATATTAGTCTTTATTACAGGTCCAGTAAGAACCACTTTAAACTGTTGAGTTGAATCTATAAACCAAAATGAGACAGGAAGTTATAGGCTTTTGAAGTTGCAGGTTTTGCAGAAGTGAAACCGAAAGCAGAGTGAGTGCAAGCCAAAGAGTAGGGTGTTTATTATGCATTTATCTTTGATTTAAGCTTTTAGTAGAGGCTTTTGATTAAAACATTTATTCAGTAGATTACATATATAGTTCCAGTTAGGTTATTATATGTAAGGATGAGCCTCTGTTCTGGTGAAAGGTCAGAAGTGTAACGGGTGAGATGTGAGAGCATTTAAGGGCGAGACACACATACAGACACAAATAGTGAGAGGTCATGACACGTACGCAGTACACAGCATGCACGCGCCCTCGCACGTGTACGCACACACAGATAGACTCATTTAGTAGGTAAGAGTTTATGACTGCAAAGTTGTGCATGAGTGACATTTTGTACAGGAAGTGCACCTGATGTTCCAGGAGATAAGCAGATAAGCCTGGGCAGGATGGAGACAGGAAGCGCTTGGCGTCGACCCGAAGAAGATGTTCTGTTTTAGACTATGTTAAGAGTCATTGTGGTTTTGGAGTGACGTATGCTTTGTTTAAATCTGCCTAGCAACAGAAAAGGGGGCTGTACTATCTTAACCCTATAAAACCGTTGTCTGAATATGGTAAAGACAGTTCAATACTGATTGGGTTGTTGAACTCACACATGTGTATTCATTAAAATGCCGTCTAAATTGCACACGCCTGGATCTGTGGTTATTTTTGGATTCCTCTCTCAACATTGAACCTTAACACCACCTTGAAGGCCTGTGGTACATAGCCGATTATTAGAGATAGGTTGATCATATTTAAGATCGAAGAATTAATTAATGGCAGGACTTCTTTGAGCAGTTTTGTAGGAATGGGGTCTAAAAGACACGTTGATGGTTTGGAGGAATTAATTATTGAAGTTAACTCAGAAAGATCAATTGGAGAAAAAGAGTAACTTAACATCGATGGTACTAAAAGTAGCTGTAGATAATATTACATCTGTGGGATGATTATTGGTAATTTTTTCTCTAATGATAAAAATTTTATTTGTGAAGAAGTTCATGAAGTCATTACTAGTTAATGTTAAAGGGATTGTTGGCTCAGTAGAGCTCTGACTTTTTGTCAGCCTGGCTACAGTGCTGAAGAGAAACCTGGGGTTGTTCTTATTTTCTTCAATCAGTGACGAATAGTAAGATGTTCTGGCTTTGCGGAGGGCTTTCTTATAAAGCAGCAAACTATTTCTCCAGGCTAAATGATGATCCTCTAAATTTGTGACACGCCATTTCCTCTCCAGCTTACGAGTTATCTGCTTTACGGTGTGTTCACACCGAACGCGATAGAGGCGGCCAGAGCGTCAGGTTTACGTGTAAAGTCAATGGAAAGAGCGCGATGACACGCGATTGCGCGTCAAGCGAAAATTCGGAGGCAGATTTGCGTCGCGAAAATGCCAAAACGCCTGAAACGCGCGTCAGTGTAGCGCGTGGGGCGCGTTTGACTCGCGAAAAAAACTGTTAGGTCTAATTGTTGAATGTTTCCATTGTGTTTCTTAAATTTGTACAGTCTTAGTTCAAGCAGTATTATCAAAGCTATTCCTTTGATCCTGAGCACCTCTAACCACTTTGTGTTGGGGGAGGTTTTATAGCAGATACATCCTATCTGGAAGATCTACTTCCTTTGATGTAAGCTTCCTGCGTTTACGACCCTTTGGTCAGCAGGAGGACACACACACACACACACCTGCATGCATATACATACAGTGCCTTGTCTTTGTAACCAAAGGGGGTTGCGAGGGGAGGTGTTTTGTAAACTATTGTTTGAAGTTTGTCAATAAAAGCCAGCGAGAGGAGGCCCTCATCGGGGTCACTTCCATGCTGGACATAGACGAGGCCTCCCTTGCGCAAGTAATCGATCGATCGCTGACTGTCTTGTTTTCATTCATGATGAATAAGTCTCTAGAATTAGCGGGGTTTGTGGGAACAGACCCAACATTTATTTGGTCCTTCGAGCCGGATCCCAACACATTGCCTCCATCGCGAGGAGAGGGAGAGGACGCCACCGCAACGTCTGGGATGATTGACGGAAAGCCCTGGTGCCTTGATGCTTGTCACCAGGCCGGGAAGTTTGCGTCTGAACTCCCTCGGGATGGATGGCGATTGACGGGATACAGAGACTCTTCCCATGAACGGAAACAACACGAACAGTAAGTACAGAAGGCCTTAGAGAGCGGCTACGTGACCCTGCGTTGATCGCAGGTACGGGAGCGCGCTAGCCGCGTGAGAGAGACGCAGGCTTCTCTGCCGTGTGGGGCGTGGAGATAACCTAGGTTCGGTAGCTCCGCCGTGAGGAGTGTTCGGAATCTCCGCCATTTGGGGCGTTTGGAGAGTGTCCGAAGGTTGGAATCTCCGCCATTTGGGGCGTTTGGAGAGTGTCCGACGGTTGAATTCTCCGCCATATGGGGCGTTTGAGAGTTTTCAACAGAGCGCGCTAGCTGTGCGTGTAGACGCAAGCGATAGGCCTATGTTGTGTGTGTGCGGGCCAGACGTGGTCTGCGTGAGTGTGGCTGATTGTTGTCTTGTGTGAGAATAAAATGTGTAAGTCTGCCTTAGAAGGGGATGTAAAATTTATGGAGAAATATTCACCGGGCAGCATGCAGTATGTAGGTTGTTGGTGTATTTGAAGGGATATTAGTGGAAGTTCAGTGTAAAATGCTTGTAGAAAGAATAACTCTAAGTGCAGCAGGTAAAACAGGGACAGCTAAGCAGAGGAAGGAATTGCAGTTAGCAGTCGCTAAGTTGTGGAACAACACCGTGGAAAAGCATTAGAAAGAGCAAGAATGTTAGCAGAAAAAAAAGAGCCAGAGAAGAGCGTAAGAGGCAGAGGTGGAGGAGAGACTAAAGGCTGAGTATGGAGAGGCATTAGGAGCAGCGTTGAGTCCAAAACAGACTAGGCAGGAGAGGAGACAGAAAGGAAAGAAAGTGAACATAAACGTTGCAACCACATATCCATCCCTGATACAACAGAAAAAAAACCATATGGTGTTTAAGTCTGCCTTGAAAGAGGATGAAATACACTGCAAAGTTTTATTGGGCAGCACGTGGTGTGTGGATCGTTGATGAATGAAGTGAAATTGTGCTCTAAGCAGAAGCGAGTGTGAGTGTGTCTGACGTCACGGTGTGTGTGAAAAGGCATCCAGCTGGGGCAGACGTGATTCTGCAGGTCACCTGCCCAGCGGACAAAGAAATAACATAATTTGTGTGGTGAATGATAGCACGAAGAGTGTTTGGTGTTTCTCAGCCTGAAACAGCTATAATGCTACTTTCTGTTTATGAGAGAAGGATAGTTTAAAAGAGAGAGAGAGAGAGAGAGAGAGAGATGTGTGTGGTTTTAAGCAGTGATGAGATTAATGAAATGTGATGAGAGGAACACAAAAACATACAGAAAATACATCAACCATACTAACCCTACATGCATATACACAATAAATGATACTCATGAAGACCAGACAGCATCTTAAGCATGAGATTCTGTTTGTCATCTTGTCCAAGTCACTAGTAAGATGAAAGTGATACATAGACTAGTGGACTGAATATTATAGGAGGAGAGATGACTGCATCATAGAGGAAAACAGAATGCTGATGAGGGGTTTTAACTGAGTGAGCTGATTGTGAGTTTCTGGTGTATGAAGAAGTTTTACCACGGCAAACATTTTTTTGGTTACATGAGAAGAAACTTATTATGTGATGAGACAACAGGGTTATGCTGTATGTTGTGTGTGTGACTGATTGGATGAATGTTTGAGATTAAACTGGCTGTTGATTTGTCTTTTGTTACCAAGTTGAGCCTGCCAAATGGGTTGTTACGATTTATCCCCCTGGCATGAAGAACACGTGTCATGACTTAAACAAGGCCTTTCTTTCCTTTGCTTTCCTTTCTTTTTTATTTTGTTACTTTCATGGTGCACTGAAGGTTTCGGTTGATGATCTCTGTTTGAGCAGATATCCACGATTAGAATAAAAGAGCTATACGACTCATCGTCGAGAAAACTGTTGCAAAAGTGAGTTTCTCCAAAAAATTAAAATGAGCTCAGGAGAAAGCCACTTATTTGGGACAATCAGAAAACAAGTCCCTGTCAAAAAGGATTCAGAGAGGGAATCCAATTTGGAGTTTTTCTTTTTCCTTTTGAAATGACGTTATTTTGCTGTGGGTGAAAATGAAAATGCGACGATGAAATTCCACAATCAGCAAAAAGAAAGAATGGATGACTGTGTGAATGAGTGAGAATTTTAAAATAAATGGGGAACTAACTACCTGACTGACAAAAGCTGACAAGACTGACTGACTTAACACCATTGTGTGAAGTTAACCCCCACCTGACAAAGGTGTGGATGTATCTCTGTGTGTGTCTCTGTTGCAGGAACAGAAGGAGACCACAGGAGGAAACTTGGGTCACATGACTATGTGAACTCTGCAAATTTAACCTTTTGGTTTAAAATTTTCTGTGTCTGTGAATTCACCATGGGTGTGTTATTAACTACTTTGTGTTGCTCACAGAGATCACTGTGAGAAAGAGTGTATACACCTGCGCAGCGCTAACATTAACATTTCTTTTTACAGCAGATGGTTAATCATGTGATTTGATCATGTGATTTATAGCAGGACACAACTTAATGTGTGTTTTCTACCACAGGATTACTGAGATTTTGTGTGAAGAAAACTGTGGTTACAGGCTGTGTGTTGATGATGAAATTACACTGTGTTGTGGAGAAAATATGAATGTTACAGGGGAGAAGTGAATACAGTTTGAGACATACTGTGATGAAACTATTGTTACTTTTTCTACAGCGAGTGTTAACTTTATGACTTTTCACAGCTTCTCTGGAATCTGAATGGCCGACACCTGATAACCAGGATGAACTGTGTTTGGCTAATGTTTGTTTTTCTTTAAGAGTGCTTGTAAAGGATTCAGCACAGACAGAGAAGTGACAATTGAACAAATGTGCAGTGGTTACAGAATAGTTGAATATGGGGCTCATTAGCTGGCCACTACTGAGCTCATAGTGATAAAATGAGTGGAGTGACATTGCTTAAGGAAAGTCACCGATTAAATTGTGGAATAAATTGGGATGATTCATGATTTGGGACAAATTGTGATAATAATAGTGATTTAATGATTGGGGAAAACCTGCACATGATATTTGTCTTTTATGCTGAATACTTTATTATTCCTTTGATCTATAGTCGGTTGAAAATGTGAAGTTTGATTTAACGGATTTGTCTTCCAGGATACAGGCTCCAGGTGGAGCTGAGAGTTAGACAAGCTAAACATTTAATTGCTGACTAATGTTTTTACACAGGGTTACAGGTTGGAGTGAAGCTGCTCCAAGGGACAAACCCTGGAGATTGTTTTAGGGAGAATGTGCAACATTCTTGTACATGTCTCATTGGGGAGTTGACACATGGCGGAAGCCATGTGGCAAGAGGAGTGTCATTTTAATTTGCAGATGTCGTGAGATGCCATGACGAGAGAAGTGACTGAGAGGATCGTCCACAAGATGGGAGCTGAGGCCTGGAGAGAGTCTTCAGGAGGATCAGAGATCGCCTTCAGCACAGAGAGCTGTGCTACTGAGCTTCCAGGAGATCGTCATGAGGAGACTCTGCACAGCAAAATCTTAAAATAAAATGAAAGAGTTTCGACGTTGACGTTGAGGAAGACAACTAAGGTGTACGACGTGCTCTGCCTTTAAAATCTTCAGCAACGTTGAATCATGAGGATTTGAGGGAGCGTGCCAGGCTCCATAAGTGACAGCGCAGAGGAGGTCCAGCGATGGACTTGTGGTTCTGTGAACAGCATAAATGCCAGGTGACTGTGAAATAACTAACAGCATTTTTTTTTTTTTCCACAAGTGAAGCCAGTAACTTACTATCCTAAAAGATTAGCTCTAGTTGCTTGTGCTTTACCTCCATGCGTGAGATCAGTATGTGCAGCAGCCTAAGCTGTACAATGTTTCAGGAAATAGTTTATTTCACCTTTTGACATTGTTAGTTTCACACGAGGTAGATGTCTACTACTGCAGACTAAAATTACATTTCTGTCACCTACAAGACACTTGTCTTTAATGTTACTGTTACTCTCACAACCACATATAACCATAAAGTGATGCACAATTCTGAATCCGTCAAACCTTTTGCCAACGAAAGAAGAGGGCACTTCTCATGAGTGTAGACAGCGCGTAGAGAGGAGTATAAGCCGAGGGATGACTTAACAGATGTGCCACTTGGTGAGGGAAAGGTTTGGTTTGTTGGTGGTTGAGTTCTACAACAGTAGAGGGACAAACTAAAACGGGTTTACTGTAGTAGATAGTGAGAAAGTTATTTATGCAGGACAACTAGCATGTTTTATATTTGCTTGAGTAGCAGAGATGCTAGCTTTAACGGAAGTGTCTAATTCTGCAGAGAAATAAGATGTGACGATATACACTGATAGCCAGTATGCATTTGCTACATTACATTTCTTCGTGGTACAGTGGGTGAGCTGAGGTGTGACAGCCTCTACAGGGAAACCTGTAGAACATGCCAAACTCTTGCAAAATCTGCTGGAGGCAGTGTTATTACCCAGTAGAATTGCCGTTTGTAAATGTGTAGCACACATGTGAGGGAAAGATCCAGATGCATTAGAGAATGCTTTTGCAGATAAGATCGCGAAAGAGGCAACTTTAGGAGAACATGGTGTTAACGTTTTAGCAGTGCACCGCCAGCAGACGTTGGCTATTATGCGGGATGCACTGGCAGACATGCAGGGCCACTCATCTACTGCAGGGAAACAGTTGTGACTTACAGTAGGAGCGAGCTTGCAGGATGGTGTTTGTTATCTGTGTGATAAACCAATACTGCCTTAGAATTGGTATACAACTGTTGCTATTTTGCGCCATGGGCTTTGCCATGTCGCAACAGGAGGGAGATAATGAGTAGTTTATACTTTAAGATTAAATACCCTTAAAAAAAATTTTGCAGGTCATGTATGATATGCTGCAAATATTTGGAACATGGGATTCCCGAGACCATTTATAGTGATAATGGTCCACAATTTGTAAATAAAGTGATTAGATTAATGGCACAACATCTAGGGATAACATTAACAACATAATTGTTTATATCACCCACAAAGTGCAGGGTTGGTAGAGAGACCTAATGGAACAGTAAAGTTAAAACTTAGGAAGACTTTGGAAGAGACACGCAGGACATGGTTAGACTGTGTAGAATTAGTTAAGATGTATATGAATGTACATGAGGATTACTCCAACAGAGAATGGTCTGATTCTTTGAGATTATATATGTTAGAGCATTTAGAGTTCTAGTCTTCTGTAGTGATGATAGGAGAGCAGAAGAGAGAGCATATTAGCAGGTTAGATGCTTAAAGTGTTTAAAAGTAAAAAAGTCTTGAGAACAAATGATCTGCCAGATGATTCTGTTCTCCACAGGAGCAGAGTCTGAAGTCTGGAGATTGGATGTGGACAAGGCCATGGAGAGGAAGTGCTGGTCCAGTCCACGGTGGGAAGGTCCATATCGGGTGCTGCTGACGACGACCACAGCAGTGAAGATTGCTGAAAGGACACTTGGATACATCAAGCGCACTGCAAGAAGGTGACACACATCCAGGCCAGCTCGGAGTAAGTGGCAGGAAGACCGGGTACAAAGGGGGGGGAAAGCCTCCAGGGCCCCTCGTCTCAATCCGGTGAAGAAACCAACTGAGCCACAGGTACTCATCAGATGGCTGGGAATGTGCTGTGCGCCTTCTTGTGCCTGTGGACCCAGAGTGGGATGACAGGAGCGCACTGGGACAGAGCAAACCACACCCAGTGCCTGCATGGGGTTTTCAACCAACTATTGGTGGCAGTTTGTGAACACAACCGCTCACATAAAGAACGAGACCAATGGTTATGCTTGTGAAGCCACTGTCTACACATTCTTCTGGACTGTGGCCATATAGCATCACTGAGAGCGAGACAGTTTGTTTGGTTGCCGTAGCAACACATCCAGGAGTAAACATACTTGGAACACTGCCAACTTTTCAACTTCTGAACCTGACGGTTGATTCACCAGTAGCTGGGAAGGTGAACTGCTCTGGTAAGACAGACCTGCTAGTCCGACTCCAACTATCTGACTTGCTGCAGGACATTGAACAGCTAAATAAACTGGAAACAGGCCAGTTGCCTATGTGTATGAAGGGCAATGGATTAGTCCAAGTTGGAGATTTACCATGAAATCTGAGCAACGTCACCTATTCTTGTGTCCTCTGCAAGAAGGATGCAAACAGAGAAGCCCTTTGTCTACATCTACATCATCTACATCTACATCAAGCTGGCTGAGGTTTTGAGCCAAGAAGATCAAAACACCTTGATCCAATTTCCTTTACAAAGGTTTTCCTGTGGTGACAACATGACAGGAGAAGTTGTAAATGCGGATAATTTACCAGTTGACTCTAACCCCCACAGGATGCCTACAGTGAGAAGATTTGGGGGTTGATAGGAGTCATAAAGAAGGGTGTTGACCAGGCTACAGCTTTGAAGTTAGCTGAGAGCCACATGGACAAACAATAAAGTCAACTGATGTGTTTGAATGTCTATGTCTGTATACAGTTGTATTGTAGTGACATATGATTTTTGAGAATGTTGATTCTTCTTGTTTGACTGTTACATTCAGTTGTTTACTTGCAGGAATACATAATGAATTGCACGACAGGAGTAGATGCACCACAAGGCTGGATAACTTGGTGAATGTCTGGTCCTTGGTGGCATCTTCTTTTGAAAATATTAATTCCTGTTTTTGGACTGTTGATACTGATTTGCTTACGTATAGGATGTAGTTTACTGTGTATGAGATCAATGAGAAGCAGGTTAACTGCTTACATGTATTAACTGTGAACTTTTGCATCGATAGAAGGTGAATGAAGAGGAGTTGTGTATGAATGAAATCTACACTGTCACTGTCCAAACAAAGGGTGCATAAGTTGAAATTTAAGTATATACAATGACAAAAAGGGGGGAAATGTTAGGTCTAATTGTTGAATGTTGCCATTGTGTTTCTTAAATTTGTACAGTCTTAGTTCAAGCAGTATTATCAAAGCTATTCCTTTGATCCTGAGCACCTCTAACCACTTTGTGTTGGGGGAGGTTTTATAGCAGATACATCCTATCTGGAAGATCTACTTCCTTTGATGTAAGCTTCCTGCGTTTACGACCCTTTGGTCAGCAGGAGGACACACACACACACACACACCTGCATGCATATACATACAGTGCCTTGTCTTTGTAACCAAAGGGGGTTGCGAGGGGAGGTGTTTTGTAAACTATTGTTTGAAGTTTGTCAATAAAAGCCAGCGAGAGGAGGCCCTCATCGGGGTCACTTCCATGCTGGACATAGACGAGGCCTCCCTTGCGCAAGTAATCGATCGATCGCTGACTGTCTTGTTTTCATTCATGATGAATAAGTCTCTAGAATTAGCGGGGTTTGTGGGAACAGACCCAACAAAAACCACGCGCGTGAATTTTTGTGTTGCATTTTGTGCATACGCGTGTTTCGCCTCTGCCGCTCGAGTTGGAAAATCTGAACTCCAGCGTCAAATCGCGCCGCGACAACCAATCAGGAGCCTGGTGACGTGGCTGTGACCTAGGTCAAAGGGGCAGATCCAGCCAAAGCCCTTCATTCTTTAATGGAGGGAAGGCTAATCAACCCCGTAGCAAACAACCCAGAGCTGTACAACACCAGCTGCTTTGTGTACCGAGACAGGAATATAAAGGACCGAGCTTGGAGGAAGAAATGTGAAGAGATCGGGCAACCTGGTAAGTTCATTCATTTCTCTTTTTACATTTTTCACTGACCCGGGGAAGCCGCACAAAAGCTAGCAAGCCACCGCTATTTTCCCACTGATGTACAAATACCGTTCTGCTTTTATGCATGTTGTCATATAGGAATATATTTTGTTTATTAATAAACAGCACACAGTGGTCCCGCTCATCCGTCACTGCCTCGCTTTTTCGCTGATTTTTTTGCACAGTACAGCATTGCATTCTGCAGCCTGATTGACAAATCTCCTCCGTGCTGTGTCTCCTGCGCTTGTCAAATTTATCATGTTTTGTTTTGATAACCATCACATCCAATAGATAAAACAGCACAAAAACACCCATAACTATGACCCTCATTTGGAAATAGACACCTGCACCGCGAGGGAAAAAGGCGCACGAAAGTGGCAGGCAGATGAAGACAAAACACGGCATAATACTTTTACGTTTTGCAATCTACAAAGGTTTGCACTTTGAGAAACAACTTGTGAGAACTGTGACTAATGTTCATGTGTGTGGGGGAAAAAGTGTATAAAGTGCGTGGCGAGGGGCTAGTTATTCTGACAACCCCTGCTGCAATAAATGAGGGACCACTGTATATACTTTCTCTATGATTATTGTATTCAACCTGTTAACATTTAATATTGTCTTGATAGAACCAACTGATTCTGCAGCAGAGCATCCCCTGTTGCTTCTCCTGGCTCCCCAGTCCCTGAGCTCCTGCTGCAGCACCCACAGGTATGTAATTGTAGCATCAGATGTACAGCAGCACTGATAGCTTTTTACTCGGTGGGATTCCCTTGTGATCACCTTTACTAAATATCTACAACCAATCTGATTATATCCTGTTGTTTTTTGGGTTTTTTTCAGTGTTGAAATGAAAATCTAGTAGCAGCCTTCTCATTTCTTTGTGTTTTGTGCTGTTTTACAGGCCCAGAGAGGAGGACAGCTCCGAGGCAGATGAGGGATGGGTCCCAGGACGGTCCATCGGTGGTGGAGCTGGCCATCCTGGTGTCCCTGAAGAGGCCACGCCAGTCTCCAATGGAGCATTTCCTCCTCAGCCTTGTTCCTGCTCTGGAGAGCAGCTGGGTCCTTTTTATTCCTGTCTCTCTGTAAATACTTATATTTTATATATTTATGTTTAATGTTTTTCTGTTTGAGAATTTTAATATTATTTCAAATAAATTTTTATAATGACTAATGTCTCCGTTCTACTACACAGCAAATGTTGGCACACGACTTGACACATGTAGAATTTATTTCATATTATACTAATGACAGAATATACTAATACAGTGGGATGCAAAAGTTTGGGCAACCTTGTTAATAGCCATTATTTTCCTGTATAAATCGTTGGTTGTTACAATAAAAAATGTCAGTTAAATATATCATACAGCAGACACACACAGTGATATTTGTGTTAAATGTGATAAATCAAGCAGGTGCATAAATTTGGGCACCACAAAAAAAGAAATGGAATAAATATTTAGTGTATATCAATGTGTGTGTCTCCTATGTGATATATGGGGTGCCTTTGTCTGGACGTGCTCCCCATCCAGAGCTCCACAGCAGAGAGGGAAGTTCCAGCGCTCCTGGAATCCCTCTGTGATGGACCGCCAGTCTCCAGGTGAAGGCACAGCCATGAAGTCGCCCACTAGACAGTCCCAGATGGCCGTCGCTACCTGGGGGGTGATCTGGCACACCGTGGACACACCGACTCTGAAACTGAACGCGATGGTCCTGAAGGAGTCCCCGGTGGCAAGGGACCTGGACAAAATTGTTCAAAATTAGTATTATGTGTACTGCAGTTACAAAATACATTATTCAAATTCCAAAATACTTTTGTGATGTCAGATTTAAATTACAAAACATAAATCTTACATAAAACATTTTGTAATTATAAGGATAATTACATAACATATATTAGATATAATATAAAACAGTCAGTTGTGTTTTGTTTTAACTTTACCATATCATAATTTGATTGGTAGCAACTTTTACCACTACAGTGAGCCAATCACTCATAATTCCTAGACATGTCAATCAGGTAGGAATGAAGTAAGACATTAATAGAAATAAAGAGTTGTATGTTGACATGTAGCCCTTTCCTTGCTTAAATCACTGTTAATATTTTTGAAAAATTAACCTGTGATAAGACATAGCATATCAAGATAGAATATGCTAGATAGAACCATATAACTAAAGATGAACCAAACTGTTCACAATTTTATCTAGCTCTCAGTTTTAAGAAAGGCTGGTGACCCCTGTTATAGAGTCTGACAGCTGCGGGGATTATATACAAATATTCAACTATACCAGAATTAAAGCAGGTCTAAATAAAAAAGAAAAAAGGAGTATCACTACAAAGATTACCAACAGTGGTCCTCATACCACAGTTTGATATCAGCAAACACCGAGAGCATACATTGATAGACACCACAGCCATGCTATCATTGCTAACACTGATAACAGCATAAATTGAATTAAATCAGGACTTGATGAGAACTGTCGAGTATCACTAGAAATATTATAAACAGTCGTCTCCATACCACAGTTTGCTATCAGTAAACACCGACGGCATTCACTGATAGCATACCACAGCCATGTTAGCAGTGTATAAACGATAGTTTAGCATATATTAGCACAGGTATCAATAAAGGACTACCTTATTAAACACTTTTACTAACCTCAGGCAGATGGACAGGCGCTCTGCAGGTGGGATTGAGCGCCTGTAGTTGGTGTCTAGGCGGGCGATTCTGGGACCGACGCGGGACAGCAGGTCCTCAAACTGGGCGAGTGAAAGACGGTGATATCGCTGAAATCGGCCGTCATCCAGGCGCTGCTCCTCGAGCAAGTGGTGAAACTCACCAAACTGCTCACGCCTCTGGAGGACCTGATGGACCCAGGTACGGCGAGGACGTCCTTAACGCCGCTGCTCTGCTCTCCACAGTAAATAGAGAAGGGAGACTCTCTCTTCAAACGCTAGCTCGACAGCTGCCATCTAGCAAAGATACTGTCTGGCACAACTTCCTCCCACATCCCTCCCACATTTCCGGTTCACGCGCGTCAAAATATGCAATTCTGACGCGCGATGGATTTTTCTTGGACACGCGTTGAGGTGCGAATGTGCACGCGTCAAATTAGGGGCGTTTGGGGCATTTTCGCTCGCGTCTATCGCGTTCGGTGTGAACACACCGTGAGGCTACGTGTTTGAGAATTATACCACGGAGTCAGGTACTTCTGATTTGAGACCTTAGTTTTCACAAGAGCTACAGTATCCAGAGTCGTAAGTAGTGAGGAGGTAAAATTATTAACAAGATAATCGACCTCTGTTGGAGTAGCGTTCAGATAGCTGCTCTGCTCTGTGTTGGTACAGGGCATTGAAGATGATAACAGTGGGTGGATTATATTCTTAAACTTAGTTACAGCACTTTCAGAAAGACATCTACTTTGATAAAGTCTACTCTCCACTGCTGTGTAATCAATTATTGTAAATGTAAATGTTATCAGGAAATGATCAGACAGCAGAGGGTTTTCAGGAAACCCTGTTGAATGTTTAGTTTCTATGCCATATGTTAA